>NC_134313.1:129556558-129671956 GCF_964195595.1 Calonectris borealis
CTTGTTTAACGGCGATACCCTGGAATTTTTACTTAGGATCTTTTTTTTCAACTTGTGAACAAATCTTTGTATGATAATAGTGTGAAGAACTAATATAAGTCTTTGTGACTGACACAAGTGGTCAACAGGTGCTTGGTGGTACAGTAAGAATCTTTTGTTTGTGTGTGCATGCAAAAATACATACATGCACATCCACGGATACATATATATAGACAATTCTGAACAGTGGTCAGGATATCACAGGGAAATGTATTGGTATCTAATAAAGCCTACAGGTATTCTAGTATTAAAATGCTCTAACACATAAATCACTTAAACATGGGTGTACTGTCAACACATTCCACAGCCGTGTGAACACTTAGTCGTATCCTTCTGTTAAGCTTGCAAGCGATACTTAATTTTAGATAGGGATCGTAGTGATGTTAAGAAAAATGTGTGAGTGATAATCAGTGTTATTTCTTGGCTGAAAAAGTAATCATATTACTCTCAGATTTACATTGGAGAAGGATTCTGTTCCACCTTTACCCACAGGTGAAGGGAAAGAATTCATGCTGGGTTTGGAAAGGACTATGTTTTTATGTCCTAGCTATTTAAAACAGTAATTATGTGAAAGTACAAGCAACTGGAAAGCTTTTCCCTTAAGCATGTCCATGGTCCTGTCAAGCCAGCTATTTCCCGCTCTTGTTAGCAAATTTAATCAGTCAGTTTTTGTTTACTCTTTGAATATTAAATTTCAGATAGGGTTTCTTTTCTACTGATTTTATACCTACACACATGATAAAATATCTATACGTGTGTTTAGGGACATATAAAAAAATACGGGCCACAAAATATGATATGCTGCACTATGTTAAATAATGTAGTAATACTTGAACTTTTCAAAATTGTTTTTAGAAAGAGGTAAGAAGATGCTGTGCTGAAAAGTGGAAACGTGATTTAATGTTCCTGTTTACCTGCCTCATTAAGCTCATTTGTGTATGTTTGATATTTTAGTTCTTGTTACTCTTAAGTCTTTACTCCATGTCCTGCCTAATAGGACTCTCCTGGTTGGATGGAACAGGTTTTCATTTTGAAAGTTTTATGTTTTGAAGACCTGTAATTTCCTTAGTGGTAAGCTTTCTTTCGTTGCAGTGGAAAGAGGGCGGGGAGCTTTTGCTTCTCCATCTAGAGAGTGTATTTGGGAAATAAGAGGAAACGAAATCCCAGCACTGGAATAAGACCTGACCTGTAGTAATAGCCAGAGCAACACACGCTGAGTCCTTCCTAATGCATGCGCTTTCCTGGGAAATCTTGATAGCAGGCCAGCGGAAAAAACTCCCACAGCTGTGAAGAAAATGCAGCTTTACTATAGTGTGCATAAAAGATTTCCTAATGAAGCTGGAAAGGAGCTGGAGAAATTATATCTTGCTGTTGTCCAGATCACTGTTCAAAGAAGAGACTTCAGCTTAAAATAAGTTTCTTAACTGTTAAATGTCCTTTACTTTCCTTAAAGGTCCAATTAGTTTTTTTCCACACATATTGTATTTACTTTATAATAAAGAAAGAAAACAAACAAACAAAAAATCAGGTTCTAGCTTTTTATTTGGACATGGAAAAAGTTATCTTAAAATGTTTTTTATTTAAAAAATGGTTTATGTAAATGAGCTTATATTTTTGGAAGGTGCTTTCCCTGTGTTCAGTATTGCATGCTGTAATTCAGTCAAAATGGAATTGTTTGAAAGATTCAATTTTCTGCACTCTCTGCTTCTTTTTCTTTACTTTTTTTTTCTCCTGAATATGTTTTGTGAGAAAGACTCAAAGACTTTGCTTTGAATGTTTTTATGCATTAACATAATGGCTGATTTGGACCAGTTTTCTGCACAATAAAGAAAAAAAGCCCCAAACCCTAGCATTAATTTCACAAATATTAAATATTGATATATTCAACTATTTATGAAGAATTATATTCCTGCCATGAATTACTGTATTTTTTTAAATACAGCTTTGAAAAAAGCAGAAAACCCAATATTTCATGCCCACTTGAATTTTTTTTTCTTTGAAACTATACAAGCTTGTTTGTATCATCAGGGTTAATCTAAGAGGACTTAACTTCACTTAGTTATTATTTTATTAATCTGTAATACGAATCTATAGTTAGTTAAATAAGATTTATCAGTTATTGAGGAGGTTTTATATTAAAGATATATTTGGTGCAGATCCTCCAAAAGTAAATGTGGACATTTTTATAACTAGCTTAGAGGGAACACAGAGTTTCTTTGAAGCCTGAAAGCAGAAATCCCAGAACAACAGAAATGTCTTTAGAGGGGGGAGGAGGGTAGGGGAGGAGTGGAAATACCTTCATTAAATCTGAAAAGCACATTCCTGTTCTCTGATAATAAATGCCATAGCACAATGTTTGCCAGATTTTAGCTAAGCTGATAAGAACAATGGAGTGGGGGAAAAAAGTTAGGAACTCAAGCAAATACTGACTATTAATGATTTGACTAGCACATTTATAAATAAGGAATTTTACAGGTGTGAGTGAAATTCAAACAAAAAAACCCAGCAAATTTTGTCTATGTGATATAATGGCAGATTAACAGCTGACTTGAAGGTCATTTTAACATTTGAATAGGTAATATTTTCTACTCAGGAGTGCCAGACATTTAATCCGTGACAATAACAGTGCAGATTTTGTGTGAGAAAGTGATTTCAGCACTGATTTTGAGCGTTTTTCCAAGAAAATTTATTGAAAATAAATTTGGCTTTTTTACTTGGTAAATTATACAGATTAACAGATGAAAGCTATATTATCAGAGACAGGGAAAGAATCCTCTAGATAGATATCACAGGCTTCTAGAGAACAAAAAAAGATATATAAATATGTGCAGATGCATATATGTATATAAATATAACATCAGTACATATGTACACACAATTGCGATTGCCTGTGCCTGGTGCATAACTAGTAATTGGCTAATCAAAAAGTTTTCTAAGATTCCAGTTCAGTAAAGATTACCTGGATGATAATTACTATTTATTCTTTTCTTGCTTTGAACAATTTAGTTTAAATCAAAGAAAAAAAAGGGATGATTTTTTAAATGAAATTTCCAGCACTTCTTAATTTAGCTAGTGAATATCTGTATCTGTCATTAACAAGTCAGAATACAGGAGAAAGTAATGAGGAAAAAAAAATAGTACTTTAAAAGATAAAAACTAAAAGAACACTTAAGTACTGTGAAGATCATATTTAGGGCAGAATACCTAAAGAATTCCTAGTTTTATTTAAACCAGTTTTCTAATCCCCTACTAGGCCAATTCATACATAATATGGTAAAAGGACATGGGTTCTATTTTTGGGTCTGCAATCATATTTTAAATGAATCATATTATTCCCCTGTCTCATTTTCCACATTTCTAAATAGGGATAATAAGGTTTATCTGCCTTGGCAGTACATTAAAGACAGTATAAAGCTCCAAATTATTAATTCTTATTAACACACACACATGCACACCTAAGCAAAGATGATCACATTCTGCCAATGAACCTAAAGTAGGAAACTGGCCAAGTGTCACAGAACTAAAATCTTAATCTTTGTGGAGAAAATTTAAAAAGCATGGATTTGCACATATTTGCAATGTATTTGAGAAAAAGAAATTAATTTATTTTGAGGCAGTGTTTTTCTGACACAGCAAGGAAAGAAAACACAAAGAGGGTAGTAGCACAGTCATGAAAACCCTTACTTGGAAAAGCTGACATTTTAAGCAGCCGTGTTACAGGATGAGTGCAATTGGGAAAACCAAGAGGTGCTTCCAGCTCTTGGGTCCTGCTGTGGGCAGCAGCTGTCTTCTGACTCCTCATTTACTGTAACATGGACACACATTAGTGTCCCCTCTATGTGCTGCGGTTCCCATGAGAAGGAAATCCAAGTATCTTACCCAGAGAGATGCTCCAGGCATGGGCCCAATCTCGATGGTCCAGGAGCACGAGCATTTAGACTTGCCAGCAGTTAACAGACAGCCCAGAAAAGTACTACTTGGGTTTCGGTCATTTCCCACGTTTATCATAGCGATGAGTGTAACAACTAACAGAAATAGTGTAATGCTGTAATATGATTATTGACAAAGAAGTAAGTAATTACGATATTAAGCAGAATAAAGTTTTAGACTTCGTTTTTCTTTTTCTTTTTTTTAATCATAAAAGTTTACAGAAATAAGATAGAGGGATTACTTTGAATTGCATGCATTTCTATAGTGTTTTGTAACTCAACCATTCTTATATTGTGCGAATACATGGGAACTGGAAAATGAAAGGGAGCAAAGCCATTAATCAGCTTGCTAATGTGTTTTCCTTATCGGGCTGAAAGAAGTGCTAAGAACAAGCAGTAGCATACATTATGAAAAAGAGATGGAGTGTCAGATACAGCTTTGTGAGGTAAATCTGTGCAGTGTGAGATTTAACTTTTCCCTTAATATAAAATTCCCAATTCTATAAATAACATGATAAGAAAATACTTGTGTGTATTATGACCTGGTATACATTTCTGAATCTAATGCATGTTTTCCAGGTGATAATAGGGAAGTAACTCAAATCTTCTGTATCATCAGTGTGTGTATACCGCAGCAGTAACCTGTAATCTGTTCCCTTCTCAGCCAGTTCATTACCCGTATGAAAAAATACAGTATTTCATCCTCCTTTGATGTGTCATGTCATCTGCCTCCAAACAATTGCAGCTGCTTGCTGTAAGCATGCAGGCAATTTTTAAAGCAATCCTGAACCTTAGCACCATGGGGTCTGTTATGAGGATCCCATTCTCTCTGTGTTTTAACCACTACCTAGTCTTGTGTGGTATCTTTAAACACTGCTGTAACAGAAATAACAATAATCATGTTGGTAGACTTGACTTTTTATTGTAATTCCTAATGTGACCGTTCTTTAGGTCAATTTAATGTTAACAGCTATTTAACTTTGTTTGATGGTTTTGTAGTTTTGGGAAATTGTTTTGCATTTAATCATCTGAAGCCTTAATTTGGAGTGCAGGTGAGTCTCAAGTGCCAGAAGGGGATTCAGGCCCAATATAATAACATAGTTGTGATTTAACTTTTATCATTTACTTTCCACTTTATGACTTGCACAGATGTACTGTGAGAGTAGAAAATATGCCATTTCATGATGACTGGGTGTGCTGATTTTGGCTGGGTTAGAGTTAATTTTCTTCACAGTAGCTAGTATGGGGCTGTGTTTTGGATTTGTGCTGAAAACAGTGTTGATAACACAGGGATGTTTTCGTTACTGCTGAGCAGTGCTGACACAGAGCCAAGGCCTTTTCTGCTTCTCACCCCACCCCACCAGCGAGCAGGCTGGGGATGCACAAGGAGTTGGGAGGGGACACGGCTGGGACAGCTGACCCCAACTGACCAAAGGGGTATTCCATACCATATGATGTCATGCCCAGCATATAAAGCTGGGGGAAGAAGAAGGAAGGGGGGACGTTCGGAGTGATGGCGTTTGTCTTCCCAAGTAACCGTTACACGTGATGGAGCCCTGCTTTCCTGGAGATGGCTGGACACCTGCCTGCCGATGGGAAGCAGTGAATGAATTCCTTGTTTTGCTTTGCTTGTGTGCGCGGCTTTTGCTTTCCCTATTAAACTGTCTTTATCTCAACCCACGAGTTTTCTCACTTTTACTCTTCTGATTCTCTTCCCCATCCCACCGGGGGGGAGTGAATTGAGTGACTGTGTGGGGCTTAGTTGCCGGCTGGGCTGTAATACATACAGTGAATGTTCGGCTAAAATTGCATTTTTTGTGCCATGTGTCATTAGGTATTTAAGTAATTAATGATTGCACAATAGAAGGACAAGTTCAGTCCAGGTTTGATGTACAGCTCCCTTCAGTCTATTTGCATAAGCTGACTTTCAATAAATGAAAGCAACAGTGTCCCATAGGGGACTGACAAGACTGATTTCTGTTGCAACTTTGGGCCACATAGTGAGATAATCTGCTTTAGATCATAGAGAGGTATTATTTGCTTCATCTGCATTTTGCAGCATACTCTTTGGAAAGAAGCCATCTGTGGATCTGGAGCTTTCTGTTGTGATACTGCTGTTGAATTTGGTTTCACATGTAGAGTCTTCTGGTTCACCTCTGGGATATTGTTATTGACTATGCAAACTGATCTCCTTGGGCCAGAAAATTCATCTTTATACAGCAACGCTTGAGCTGATCTCTAGAGAAGGCCTGTTGCAAAAGCAAGTGAATTAAAACAAAGTGCATACTGACAAGCTCAACATACAAAATACAGGAATGGAGCCGGATAATTTATTATAACATATATCTTTATTTATATTTTAGAAATTATTAAAAATTGTATTTATGGTTCCTGTTAAGTTACTTTTGATCGTCTTTACATAGAGATGGTTCTACAGCAGACTTGTAGATTCCATGGACTGTGAGGCCATTGTAATTGATTATGATGGACAGACTGTCTTCCAGAATACCCATTTGACATGTAGGATATGTATGTTCTTGTATCTTGTTTACCTGAAAAACATATAAATTAAAGGGACATTCTATTAAATAAATATTTTAAAAAGTTTTTTAATGAGTGCCCAAGTAAGATTCAGTTCCATCAAAAGTAATACATTAAAAGAAAGCATATAGTAAGTACCTCAAACTGGCTTGAATAAATTTGATTCAGCACTTATCTTGAATTCCTGAGAGGCCATTAGTTTCTTTCAAAGAAAATGTATACATAAATACACTGAAGGTGTGCACAGAAAACCCAAATCATTGCCACTTTGTTGGAAACTGAAATTGTATTAATAATTGCTTTGAACCTGTATAATCATTTTAAGTTTACTGCTGTAGAAGAATTTGCTAGTCACCAGTGTTGATGCAAAAAGAGAGCTACTATTATTTTACACCGTGAGATAACCTTTGCTGGTTTGTTAGAAACAGCAAACACAGTGATGATATGAAGCTCTTTGGAGATGTGAGTGCCCTTAAGCCAAATGTTTAAACTGCCCAAAGCATCAGACATGCTTATATAAGTACCCAACTATTTCATTAAAACCCTAAGGTGAGAATTTCAAATTATTTGCAGTCTGCAGCTGATTTCAAGGTAATATCTTGTGAAGAGCTGGTGAAATAATAGAATTAATTACTGAATAGTATAAGGGAAATCAGAATACGTAATGAATCTTATTCTTACTTGTGCCCTATATCTACCAGGACCAGTTGGCAAGGATGCAGGGGAGAAATAGGTTAAAGGTACTTATTTCTTCTACCTTGACCCCTCGTATAGTTCAGAGCTATTGACTGTGCAAACTGATCTCCTTGGGCGCTCAGGAGTGCCTTAAACTGCATTGGCTGGGTTGGTTCCTTGTTGCTTGGCACCTGCCGTGCAGAAGATGCGAGTGAGTCGTCATCTGCTGGGTGCCATTGTGGGATGGTGGTGGGAGAGGGAACTCTGTCAGTCTTTCATGCCTGAGGAATTTCCACTTTGCTGCTGCCAAAGCTATTGATGTTATGGTTGGTGCCTTCAGCTAGAGCAAAATAACTGTAGGCGTGGGGGAAAACTTGATCCCATGTCCAAGCAAACAATTAGTTATAATCCCCACTCTTGAGTGCAAGCCAGGAGAAGATGGTGAAGGCATGCAAGAAACGAGTCTCAGAGCTTATCCCAAGTAAGCACATGGCAGTAAGCTTCCAGGCTCCCACTGATATTAACAGCTGAGCTATAAAAATAACTTTCAGTTTAAATCCAAGCTCCCCTATTGATTTCTAGCTTGATTTTTATATGAATGTCATATCTCTCTCTTATCAGCTTCATGCAGCTCTAGTTGGTTTGGCACTTTGTGATGTTCTTGACATTGTTCAGAGAGATGTTAAGTTAAAGCTGAACAGCTTCCTTGACCTGAAATTTAAACAAGAATGTGACAGTCCTGGAATTTTACTTAAGACTCAGAAACATGTCTTCAAAAGTACCTGAAAATTGCCTTTTAAGAAGAATTTCACACAAGCCCATCGCTAGCAGTAACTATTTAATAATTTGGGAGCAAATATTAACTGCTCAGTATCTTGATAGACAGTGTTCAACTAGAGAACAAAAATGATTTAGGAAGCAGATGCTTATGCTAATCTGAAGTCTGTGGGAAGCTTTTCTTCCCCTGCTCCACCCCAGAAGGTTTTTTTGTTTCACAGAAATACATGAATTGATGTGGGTGCCTTTTACACATGATGGAATGAATAAAACCTGTAGGTTTCACAGTCATTCTGTTTGGATTAGCATCAGCTGTGGTTTTTTGCAGTTGTTAAAAGAAACAGTGATGATGGGTTTAGAAGAGATACTGGATGACGAAATTATGGTGTGGTCCTGTTAAAGAAAAAGAAGGTATGTTAAGGCAAGATTATCCCCCAGAAATTTCTGGGTAGAGGTTTATATGGGGACTAGCAATGGTTGGGGATGTTACAGAGAGCAGAGAATAAATGATAAACCTATTATTTTCAGTCATTTTGAAGTGCTTTGCTCCAACAAGTCACTATCCAAAGGCTGCAGTCACTATTACGAGTTTACTTTTTGTAAAGGGTTATTGTTTGTTGTCCAACTCGCAGCTAAAATTGGCCAGGATCTGAAAACTAAAAGTATGAAAATATATCAAGAAAAAGAACACATAAGCTTTTAAGACCTTTGAATGGCAACATAGGGGAGTTTTCTGTGGAATAGGCTGGGGGAATGACAGCAAATTGGAAAGAACTGTCTTGTGTGGTAATGTCTCCTTTCTCTGCGATTGCTGTTTTGAGGTGGGATTTGAACCGCCTATAGACTCCTTTCGGGTCCTTTGCTTCACAGTAACTTTGCTAGTTAGGACTTTACTGTTAGGAAAATATAAAGAACCTTCATTGATCTACTTTCAGGTCTTCTAAATTATTGCCTTGTGATCATATTTCCTACTAATAGGGCAGAAGACTTTCATATTCATAGGTGGAAAGTGTCAAATCAGAGGAAGGTGTATATTAAGTTTCATGGATTGTACACAATGCTTTACATATATGCAAAGACAAAAAGCTCTTCTGACCTTAATGGTGATGAACAATATTTGATTTTTTTTTTTTCCCCCAGTATTTCCCTTGGAATTTAAAAGTAGATTGCCAGAACATGCAAAGAGGAGACAGGAATTACACACCTGAATTAAATACATGGAGAATCTGGGAAAAAACCTAATCTTGCTTTGATAAGCTAATTACTCTTAATTGGCTTGCAGACAGCTTTTAGGGGAAGGGAGTAAGGTGTGGATAGAAGTGATGTAAGGATTTCATAACTGATTACAGCAATTTCACACCTTGCTGTAATCAGATACTGACTGATACAAAGAAATCTCATGCCCTGTTACAATATTGCACAAGTTACAAGAAAGTCTATGAGATAGCTACGTGCAAATGAAGTGAACTTATTACATGAAATAAATTCAAATAAATTATTGTCTGTGGAAAACAACATCAGGGGATACAAAATAAAAGTGGTATGGTTTTTTTTATTTGACTTGGATATAATTTTTTTCATTTGTAGTTGATAATATGACCTCATAACATATAGGTGTGTGTCAATACCTACATAGTGGCGAATACTTCATAATAAAAATGTATTTTCTTTCTGTAGTAGAAGCAGTTCATAGTTATGCTTTGGAGATTTTTGTTTATATCTGTTTGTCTGTTGTTTTATAGATGGGCATCTTTTGTGTATATAAATAAAGTACCTAATGATGGTTAATTCAAATAACTTTCGGTTTAGGTACTAGTGAATTCTTAAGTAGCTTTTATGTCTTGTGAAAAAGAATTGCATGGGTCCAGCTCTTGTGGCAGTTACAGTCTCCAGGGAGTCTTTGCACAAATAAGCAGACTGGATTCTTAATTCAGTAGAGAGCAAGTGCAGCAAGAGAAGCACTCAGATGATCCAGTTCATTGTATCCCTGTTGCTAAGCAGACAGGCTTTTGTACCAGTTGGAACATTTTCAGGCTCTGTGGCTGCATTCCTAGATGAATTGCAATAATTAAATGTGAAAGCAGTGGTTGCCAGCATTGCTTGCCAATTCCAGTTTTATAAAAAGGGGCAAGACCATCTGATCAGCCCTAGACAGAAACAGACATTTGTTTGACCTATAATTATGTGCCAAACCAATGGCGGTGTGAGTTTAAAGAAACGAAAAATCCTCCTAAGCTATGGATTGTCTTACTATTCTGAGAGGAGATATTCCTTTTTGGTAGGGGATACCCTTTAAGTGACTCTCTGTCAACTGCTAACAGCTTTTTTTTTTTTTTTTGCCTTTTTTTTTTAAAGCCTATTTCAGGGCTCCTTGAACTTTTGATTTTACTAGGCACTGAGTAAGTTCTTTTTATGTAATGGATAAGGCTAGGTATTATCTGTAATCTGCTGGTTTTCCAGTTTGTGTTGTCTATCAGCTTTTTCAGACACCTCTGCTAGGGACTGAATAACAAGGGAAAGAGAACTGAACTTTTTGCTGCTTCTCAGTTGACAGCTGCAGGGGCAGAAAAGTGGCAATAATAAACTTCTTGGTTTCATGTGAGTGAAGAGGCCTATACAGCCATTTTCTATCCATTTGGATGGACTATGTGGAAGCAACACAGGGCTATTGGTGATTCTTGTTGCTAAATGCTGTAGAAAGGTCTGATAATACGAGTATTGGTACCACCCAGAGTATAAAACCAGCTCAGTTAAAAATGTGGAGAGTTTGTTTTTTTTTTCTTTTGCAAATTTATCAGAAAAGGACAAAAATGTTTCTCCAACATAAAAAGATTATCAGGGAAAAAAAAATGAGAATTAAAATGGACTTTTTTGTCTTACCAGGTTGGTACTAGAATTTTTATTTATTTATATATTTTTAAATTTTTGACATTTGACAGTTTCTGTATAATTTCTCTGAACTTCTGACCTGCACATAAGCTTGTTTCACATGCAGTGAACAAGTGAGAAAAGAGGTGGGACAACCTGCCTCCTTATTGACTCCTACCTCAGTTAGAGCTCCTTGCTAACTTGCCTACAAGAGAAGATGTACTGAATTTTTTTTGCAGGCTGTACAACTACTACATTGACATGAGCCTCCTATCTGGATAGGAAGTAGTTGGAATTTAAGTTTCTCCCATTATGAAATGAGACTTGTCCTTCTGAAAATGGTGGCTTTGCAGAAATGGCTTTTTTTTCCACTGGAAAATAACTTTGCATTAAAACTTCCAGACAGCTTTTGTGAATATAGATACATTTTCTTCTCCCACGGATAAGACAAAAAAGATCAGAGTTCAAGCCATAATTCAATACTGAGGCTGGAGGCTTGCCTTGAAAGATTAAGAATTCTCAGTATGGAAACCATGCTTTGCTCTGTGCTTTCAGAAGAAACTTGTGAGGTCTCTAATATCCAGTAATCATTTTCCTTCGTACAGGTCAGAGTATTGTAAGTTTTAGGGTGAATGCAAAATCGTGAAGTAAGTCTAAAGTTGTCCTTTTTATTTTTAGTTTTACTATTTGTATTGTTAATATCATAAGGCTCTGTCAGTTTGTCAAACTGAGTCAAGTAAAAATTGAAGGACTCAGGCGTAGTAGTCAGGGAGCAGGCATCAAAACAACACGAAGTAGCTTTGATGAATGGTATAGGAAAATGTCCTGCTTATTCTTCCTTTGGTTGCAATGAAAACTTCAGCTGCTGCTTTGAATTTACCAATAGTGCTAAGTTATTTCTTCTTAATAGCGAGTTAATTTTTCACCTGATTGATTTTTCGCTGAACCATTACCCTTCACTGATAGCTGTCATTGCCACAAATTTTGTTCATTTTAATTATGGCTTATATCAAGATTTACTTTTGTGTCTTAGTTCAAGCTGAAAGTCACATTTTATCATGTAAACAAAACAATTAAAAATGCATGGAGAGGAATAGCTGTGAATAATGTACATGTATAAATGGCTGACATAAAACAGAATGATATATAATGCTTATGGCACAAATATGTTGTCTCCCATCTTGCTGCTATTGTATTGTAGATTAAATGTATAATGTGACATTAATTATTTACTTTTCTGTGTTGCTGGGCTAACATTTCACTGTGCGATAGCTCCCCTTTCTTCATAAAAGCTTGAATTTTTGCTCTTGGGTGAGCTGACATGAAATCCCCTTAGCGTTTCAGCTGCCATATAATTATCTAACTATTAAACCAAACTCCGTGAAGAATCAGAATAGATTTAACGGGTGTCAAGGAATGCAAAGTGATCAGTGCTAACAAGGAAGGATGAAAGACCAGAGAGTATTTCTACGAACACATCCAAAATGCTCTGTGGTTGATGGTTCCTTAAAGGAGGATGCTTGATCATTTATTTATCCATTGAACCTATCCCAAGACTTTTGGTATTCATGGTTATTGTTTTGAGTAGAATATCACTACTTTTTATGGAGAAAACTTTCAGGTAATGCACCCCCGTGTGAGGACGTGGACCAAGGTCTCGCTTTGTTGAGCTTCCTGACTTGTTATTTTCAAGGCTGAATTAGTAAATCAACAGCCGTCTGCCTGCGCTGGAAGGAGCTGCGTCTCAGCTCTGTTTGATTGCTTAAGCATATAGTCTTTTACCTGCGGTTTAGACCTGGCTGTTTGACTTTGCAGTGCAAACATATGCACAAGTGGGCATACTCAGGTACGCTGAGAGGCTCTTTACCTCGGGTGCAGAAGGGCACGGGGCCTCACACGGGAGGCTGCACCTCCCGTGGCGTTTTGTTCTCAGGGTCCACTGGAGGAGTTAAGCAGTGGGAGAGGGGAGTGCTTGGGGAGCGCACGAGTTAGCACTGATGCTTAGATAGGAGGAAGGGCCTTGTGAAACTTCAGGGGTATACTCTGAGGATGCTCGCCTGGTACTGCTGCTTTAAACGTGGGCAAAGATGAAGCTGCAGACAGGCATCCTGCATGGGGGACGGTGGTGGCACAAAAGAGTTACTATGTGCTGAAAGGAGTAACAGTATTTTGCAATAGCTCCTCTATGGAGGCAGGTCCTGCCACCGCCTTAACAAGCAGTGCAATACAAACAAGTCTTGAATCGGAGATATTTCACAACTTTAGTAGGTGGGGGGTTTTTGAAACTCACCTTGGGAAACAAATATTTGTGAATAGTCACTTCATAAATACATTAACGATGAATATTCATCTGCTGTACAGAGGAGTTTCTGACTGGGATTTGACTTGCATGCACGTACTAGGACAAATTTTCTACCACAGGCAATTACAATAATTTAAAGCAAGACATGATGAGAATAAAGAGTAGAAGGAGCAGTTGTAGTTGCCTTAATGATTCTGTTTCATCTAAAAAATGGTTCATTTCATTTCCAAGAACATCTGCCATATTCATTTTTAATTATTTTCTGATTTCAAGATAAATAATATAGAGGGTGATGATAGTTGATTGAGGGGAAAAAAAAAATCCATTATCTCTATTAATTTTTAAGGATAATTCAGGTTGGAAGGGACTTCAGGAGGTCTGTAGTCCAGCCTCTGGCTGAAAGCAGGGTCATCTGTGAGATCTGACTGGGTTGCTCAGAGCTTTGTTTGGTCCTTGAGAACCTCCAAGGGTGGACGCCACACATATTTATTATTTGTATTTGTTTTTCTCGACTAAGGAAAACATTCAGTCTTGTGCTGAAACTGAATGAGACATTGAAGTTATTGTGGGATGAATTTGAATAAGTTTTCAGGAGCAGGGTAATAACTTCCAGCATGTGGTTTCACCCTGGTGTAAGCAGGAGATGGCCTAAGTCCCGATGAGAAAGGGGAGTGCTCCCTTGCTGCTAATGCAGGCAAAAGTGTGAATTGTAGGCACCTTCCATCAAAAAGTAACTGATGTTGACCGTACTCTACTTTATTATAATTTGGTTGCATTTTTGTGCCATTTCTCACTGGAATCTGTTCTCTTACTGTCAATAGGAGTTAAGCAGTTGAAACCTACTCCAAATGTTCATCTCAATTCAAGTCTTAGTGAATTTTGATCCTTTTGGTACTTACACAAAGTAAGATAATGAAGGTAAAGGATTTTTATGCAGAATTGTGCTAGTTTCTGTTGAGGCTTCCCTTTATGGCAATATGGCTTTGACCTGATCTGTCTCACCATCATGGCGATAAAAGGTTACTGAGGATAGATAGCTACGTAGGCCAGAGTCATGCCAAAGCTTTGCAGGAAATAGATTTGACTAGATTAGACTTCATGTTCTTTTTCCATCCCAGCTGTGCTTCCAGAGAAGTAATTACCCTGTTCAGCTATGACATGAACATCAGCAAAGTGAAAAGGCAGTTTTTTCTGCCTTTAGGAAAACTGTGGCATTAGAGTTTGCATTAACTCTCACTCTCCTCACTTCATATTAACAGAACCATAATCACCTTCCTTGAAGTCATGCCCTGTGATGTGATTCCAGTCCTACAAAGTGGCTGTTCCGATCATCTGGCGTTACATCCACACCATAGTCACAGTTAGACACTGGGAAAGCTACAACTGGGGGAAATGCACTTTCTCTCCCTCTGCTTCTGTTCCTACACAGGCATATTCTTCCCTAATTTAATTAACTGTCAGGGGAAACTCTGATCTGTGACATCTAGAGGGACAGTTTTGAGCCTCAGAAGGGTTAGAAATGTAGGAAGAAAACCTACCTATAGGCAAATTAATTGTTATTCCTTTTCACTTTTGAATTATGGAGCAAGAAATCTAAATTTAAATGTCTTATCCTGCATGCTTAACTTTTGTTGACTCAACCAAATTTATGTATTGTCTAGAGAAAATTGGAACTTATGCCTCCTGGACAATTAGCAAGATGTTATGTCACATTTCACATACATTTTTGATCTTGAGTAATTCACATGCTACTTACAGTTCTAGTCTGTCACACCATTGTTGCTCACAATGTTACTAGTCAATGCTTACTTCTGGTTTTATTTTTCCTTCCACGTTTCAGTCATATTAAAGAAGAGCAAACTGTATTGGATCTAATAGGATACACATTAATGTGACATGAACTTGAATTGACCACAGACAAAAAACCTTTGTGGTTGGATGCTATTTTTTTTACTCCTCATTTAAAATGATTAAAATCATTTAGTGAGAAATACTAAATAATGTTAGAATATTACCTACAATAGCTTGAATCTCCAGCCTGTATGATATTACTTGTGTTATTTCATCCTTCTGTGTTTGCAGATGCATTTGTCTTAGCGTTATGAACAAAAGCATATAAGATTGAAGGCACAGGTGAGTTTTAAAAAAAGCTTACCTATAGTATTTGCAGGCAAGAAGATGATAAGAGTGTGGGGTTTCCACACTGGTTGTATAACCTGCCTCTCTGTCAGGATAGCATGTGAAGTACTAATCAAACAGGGTCTGCTGTATTTTCTCAGAAATGACTAAGCTTCTATTGGCAATCATTGCGATACCTGAAAGCTACAACAGCAGGTTTTTTTATAGAAGTGGTGTTTATTCCATGTTTTGGTTCAATTTAGAGAGATCTTGTGATTTGGCTAAGAGAGCAGTCTTGAGAGAGGCAGTGATATCATCGCCATAAGCTTAATTAATTCAATGTTAGCTTTATTTTGCCCTTGTTGTTTAATGAGGTATAGGATGTAACTACCAAAGCGATAAATACCGCAAAATATTATGTTTATTTTCATAAAAATAACTTTCATGAGGTATGACTGTAATTCCATGTGTGCTTTATTTGTCTGTACTGCATATGAAGTCTAATATGTTCGCTGAGTCAAGCCAGACAGGATATATAAACAGTACGTTGTCTCTGCCAGCTACGTTGGTAGCTTTGAGTGCTTTGCATTATTTATTTGAAAGTGTCTGTTGCTTAAACATTGCCGTTGACTGCATGCTTTTTAAGTGACAGGAAGTCTACCAGTTTGGATCCATTTATTGAAAAGTGAAAGCTCCTTCCCATAAATTTTGAGATGCAACAACAGGAAACAGTGTCAGAAAAGGTAGTGAATCAAGTTCTGTATGGAAGTGGTAATTGAATCTTCTAAAGAAATGGTTGCATTGCTGTCTGTGCTTCGACTTTCATTTCTCACCACTGCCATTTATGCAGTGACCATGTAACATGATTATGCCATCCTTGGTTGTTTAGGCGATCTAAAAGACTCATAAGAAAAGGATTGACAGCTAATATTCATAATTTAAAAATAGTCTTGAACATCTAGTATAGATTATTCCTTGTGTTATTTAATGAGAGGCTCCAGCAGACCAATTGAGATCCAGATTTCAAATGCCTTGAAGATCCTACAAGTTTATTTTAGTAGGATTTATACTTAGTATTAAATTTCCTAAGAAGCCCTCCCAGAATGCTGAGAACTGCAGAGATATGAGAAGGCTTTAAGCAGTTCCCCTCTGGCTCCTGTATTGAGTTCTCCTGGTAGTAAGGGAAATGTCTGGTGGTGGTCCCTGATTCTGCAAATCCGGCACTACGTTCAAGCTCTACGTTAGTTGGACAATAGTTGACAAGCCGCTACCCTAGAGTAGGAAATGTGAAATACTTCCAACAGAGGTTTCCTAAAAGTCCTGCAGTCTGGGTTTTACTGAAATTTCATGGCGGTTGATACTTTTACAAGCATAGAATGTAAGAGTACTTTTCCTTACAATGAGTAAAATTTTTTACAATGGTCTCAATATTTCACTGAAGACATTTCAGAAGAAAAGTCACAATCCTTAGTCATGCAAGATATGGACCTGAGAACCTACAAGAAAACTGGAGCACATTGTCTCCTCTAAGGAATTTCTTAATATTAGTTTGAATCAGTAAAACAGAAAATAATGATAGGCTGAGAAAGATAAAATAGAAGAATTGTCTTTAAAAATGCTTGGAAAGCCTTTCTACTTGTTTCATAACAGAAAGGCTAAATATTTTGTTTTGAAAGTGTCAGAATATTTTTCAACTTGAGCAGTAATTTATTTTGATATTTTAAAGCTATTTGTAGTGCTTATATTTGTATTTTTTTGTCATTTTGAAATGGTTTCTGTCATTTCAATCATACTGTCCAGGAAATAAACTCTTAATCCTAGCAAAAGAAAGAAAAGAAATAAATCATTATGCTATAGAAATAAGGTGACTTCTTCCAAAGCAGAATATTAGAAAGGGAAAAGCCTTTCAAATTGTGCAAGTCTTTAGCCTTCTGTATTTATTTTATGAGAGTCTATGGGATAAATATGATTCTTCATAAAATACAACAGAATACTTCTTTGTTGTTAATACTTGTTTAAAATAAAAATTAACACAAGTACAAGATAAAGATAGCAATTTCAGAGTATTTCTTCATCACTGAATTTAATTGCTTTTCAATAAATAAATACAGTAAAACGAAATTTCTAGCAATGCCAAGTTGATCACAAATGTGGGGGTAGAGGGGAAGGTGTAGGAGAAAAAACATAGTATGGTAATTTAGGAGTAAATAATTTTTGAGTGCAGTATTGTTGGAAATGTTGGATTAAATGCTGTCATAGGAGTAGTAAAGACTGAGAATGGATGAGGACGCATATCTGAGCAGGATTAAAAGTTTGGGGACTATTTTCTGTTTAAGGTTACCTGTTTGTTTTAAGTACTGTTTTGTCAACCAAAGAAATCCTTATTACAGGCTTTGTACTGGAAGACTTCAGTGTTATGAGAGTGATGACCTTAGATTACTGGCAGGGTTTCCCTGTATATGCAATCTAAATAATTGTTCGGCAATTATACTAGCTGTATTTCAAATATTATTTTATCTGGATCTTGGAAATAAGATAATGAAGACACTTTGTTCCAAATCCATGGTTTAGCATAATTCAAGCTCAGTAAGCTTTTCAGAACTTTTTAAAACCAAGTTTTATAGTGCAAACATAATGGGCTTACAAAATGCAGGTGGAAAAATATGTCATTGAACTGAGTCACTGCTGGCAGTGGAGATTTTATTTTGGTTACATTTTGAGATATAAGTCCATTCACTTTTGCATTAACCTTTTTGTTTGGTTTCCTACCTTCAGCATATGCGCATATAATATTTAATGCTATTTGAAAACATATTATATATATTTTACTACGAAAATGGAAGACTTCACATTGATTCAATATAAAAAACCCATAGAATTTGGAACCTTCCCTGGGGTCCTGTCCTATTCCCATTTAGATCGACGGTTACCTTCCTGTTGTTCTCTGTTAAAATAGGCTCAGGGTCATGGTATAAATTTGAGAGTACTAAAGTATTTTTTTCTTCTCTTTAAAATTACTTCCACAGCACCTTAAAATGTCCTTGATATTTTAGTGGTTCTTATGTACACATGATAGCT
Source organism: Calonectris borealis (assembly GCF_964195595.1). Taxonomy (NCBI): domain Eukaryota; kingdom Metazoa; phylum Chordata; class Aves; order Procellariiformes; family Procellariidae; genus Calonectris; species Calonectris borealis. The sequence continues at coordinate 129,574,886 of NC_134313.1, forward strand.
GCTGTTCCTACTAGCTGATAGTTTGATAGAGAAGAGCAGTTTGATAGAGAAGTTAGTTTGGTTATAACATACCAAATATAGGCAGACTTTTATTTCTATTTTTAATATTAAGAAAAATTCCACAGATGTCCAAAGGCAGGTGACAAGTTAAGGAAAGAGGAGGAATCAAATGGAAAGAAAGCTATAAACAACCTTTGGAATCTAATTAACTGTCAGGGTCCCAGACCACACACACTGACAACTATTTTATGGCCTAAATAAAAAAAAACAATTTTCCTCCCTACTGGCTAATATAGGGAATAATTTATGTAAGACTTGTTATTATATCTGCTTGTTGACTTTTTTTTTCTTTCTTCAGTCTTGATTGCCAAATTTGGAAAAAAGCTGTAACATGAGGAAGTAAAATAATCAGTGTAGCCTTAGGGTTTATCAGAGGTGAAAGAGTTTCCTTTGCATTGCTTCGGATTGTTGAGGTAAATCTTGGCTTTAGGCTGAGGGGGGCAATTCAACTGGTAGACACCACTTTGCGGGATGCTAAACCTCACAGTGGGAGCCTGAAGCCAGTTGTGTAAGGGAGGTTCTCGCCTTGTCCCAGGCTGCTCCGAGCAGCAGTCATAGTGAGAATTTTCTATCGATTTATCGGGGATGGGAGTCCCCCCGCCCTCAGCTTTTGGCACTTGTAACCTGTCTCATGGTGCTGATCAGAGGATGCATGGCTCTTCCCTTTCCCTGACTTCTCTCAGATTATTACTGTGCCTCATTAGCCCACTTCTCTGGCTTCAGTGCCTTCCTCCTTGTCAGCTTTCCAAGACTGCTATCAGTCTTCTAAAATCAATGAAAGTATTGATTGTACAACCGTTCTCTTAATTTTACAGTCTCTACCATGTCCATAGCTTTTCACAGAAATCATACAGGATGTGAATAATCCAGGCATCAAACTTGGCATTAACTGTAAGTTTTAACTCCATAACTTTTGTTGATGGTGGGAACCCCTGCAACTACACCTGTATGCATCCATATGAAACACTGATGTTTCTAAAGTAAGGGACCAGTTTCCGATGCCATTACTCACCTTGCCTTGTGTCTCTCAATTGTGAGGGCTAACACACAGTAGGTCTGTTCACATAGTTCAAATCTGAGTAACATGGCAGAATTTAGTTTAAAAAAAAAAAGTCTATATAGACATGAGAAAATCGTCAACTTTCAGTTTTCATAAGTGATACTATGTAAAGAAAACTCCTCCTGAATGGCTGGAATGGAGCAGTTTCAAGTGCAGCTCAGGCAATCACAACAACGACTTACCATACCTGGTGTCTGAGGATCAAAATATCCGAATTAATATTTTTCTTCCAGCTGACTCTCTCATATAGGTAGACTCTTTTAGCAATTAACTTATGTTATGTGTTTTCTCTCTGTTTATATGTGAAAAATCTGCTGTAGTGGAGGATAGATCGTGATCCGTGTGTACTTTATTGTCTGGTTTCGTAGAGGTGTATTAAACCCATTCCTGATGTTCTTGAAGCATTGAGGTGTTTTGCTGCTTTGGGCCTGTTGATAAATGCCAGGTAGCTTGGAAAGGTAGAAGTCAAGAAAGAAATTTGTCCAAATGCTGGAGATCATAATATTTGTTAGTTGAATCTAATGAACATTTGGGTCCTAACCTGTGTGTATTTGCTGAGAATAACTCCCCCTTTTTTTTTTTTTGCTTTTAAAAAGTAATAAATACAAAACTCGGTTAAAAGCTTTGCTTGTTGTAGATTCATGCTTAATAGTACATGGAGTTTAATTTACATTTTACAGTTGCTCTTAACTTTAATTTTTAAAATATAACTGAGTAAACAAAACTTCATCTGGAAAAAAAGACAAATGAGACTATTTTCTGATAATGAAAGTCAGCAAAGCATAGCCTGATTCCTTGTGATAGCGATAAATATATTTGCACTAATGTGCTTAAAAGGCAACTATTAGTTTTTAATGAATGTAAGAGATTTACTTTTTTAGCAGAGCTACTAAAATAATAATCATACATAAAGGAGTACTTCACACAAGCTCAGGAAATTATATTCAGGGATTTAGCTAGGGAATTTGGTTCTGGTTTGAAAGATAACGTTCATTTATATATACAAAAAATTGCTTAGTTCATTAGCATACTTTTATTCTGCAGACACTGAAAAGCTTTAATACCCCCAAAATTACTTAGATGTAACTTAGTTTTATGAGTTATCAAGCACTAAAGATATAAATAGTATTATTATTCTGTTGCAGCTAGTGCAGTACTGTTCCAGAACAGCACTATTGTACAATAGGAAGCATTTTAAAGGGTGGGGTTTTTTTTCCCCCACCAGTGTACCAGATTAGCTTGATTCTGAGATAATATACTGACTGGAAATGATTTTAAGACATCTGGTGAAGTGCAGACTTTCACATTAAAGCATGAAAATGTGTCTAATGGGCAGACACTATGTTTTCTGAAGTGAGACTTTTGATTGATAATCTAATGCAGCACCAATGGAAGATTAGTCAAGTCATTTTAATGAATAAGAAAAGTGGTCAGATCAAAATGTGTTACCTTCATGCTGGAGACAATCTTCATTTGCTCACATCTATGAATAGATATGTATATATACGTATATAAAAGTGTAGTGCCATTGGTGATGGAAACCAATGGAGGTGCAGTTATGAAAAACTGGAATAAGGAAGCAGACATTTGGGCTCTTACCTTGATTTGTAAGAACTCAGCTGGGTGTCATCAATAGTAGGAGTCACATGGCTACAAGATGCATTGCACTTTGAGTATTTCTCATAAATTGAAATTAATCTCTCGCTGTTCTCCAAAGAAACTCATGACATGCTGTAGAGCAATTAATATCAGACAGCAGAGATAAATATCAATACATCAGCAGTGGCATTGATTATTAATGACTCCACAAGGAAATGCTTAAACTTAGCTGAATTATACACTAAGAAATCCACTGTTAACTTTGTTTTAGCTTTGCATGTCTGTTACTTGAAACTTTATATTAATCACTGTGAGTGTATCAGATAAAAAGCAGAAACTGGAGAAACAGTGTTGAAAATAATTGCCAGTCTCTGGAAAATTGATTCAAGGGAACTTGGTGGCAAATTTATAGTTGAGAAATTTGCACTACAAGTGATACTTTTTGACTTTACTTGAAATAATAATTAAGAAAAACCCCAACCTGGTACTAGAAAGATACACTCTAAAGAGCTGCTAGCTGTTAATACATAAACTGTACTAAGTGATAATATTCTTATGCCAGACTGATAAGCACCTGTACAAAAAATATAGATTGCCAGCTAAATTAGTCTGGCAATCCTGATAAGTCCATAGTGAGGTCTATAATGTCTGCTAGGGGCAAAAATGTATTCTGTAAGACTTGCCTACAATCTATATTTTCACTCTATGCACGTCAATCAAATTATTTCAGGAAGGGCTTTAGCTTCTCAGATAGGGAAAATGGCCTTGAAAATTTCCTTCAAATCCATGTCCCCAAATCTAACTTTCAGCAGGGTAAAAGATGATGCTTCCTAGGTTAAGACTTTAAAGCTGGCTGGGGCTTTCACGGTGGCCCTAGGTTGGAAATGAAATTAAAAAAGGGTTTGATCTAATCCTTCTCATTCTTATTTTTTATTTTTACTGTTTCCTTCTAAAGAAATAGCATGTTTAAAACTAATGGTGGTTGTATATAAGCAGCAACAGAGGAGTTACCAGAAATTACCGTGGCTTGTAATGCAGCAGCCACTTTGGATTATATTCTTTAATCGTTATCACATGGTTAAGACACATTCCTAAAGCTGCTCTAAAATGGTTTGCACAGTCTGGCTCAGCGACATCACACGGGAGTACAAAGGTGATTTTTAAATTCAAGATGGGTTACAAATGGCTTAGACTTACACACAAACTGTATTTGTGTTGAATTCTTGCATGGTTTCATGAATAGAAGTAAGAGCATTACATATAAAGCTAATGAACTCTCAGTATGCGGTCATGTAGGCAGAATACAAGTGATTATATACTTACATAAGAAATTCCAGCATAGGGAAAAATTATTTCTTTTGATGGCCACATATTTTATCCTCAGTAACTTCTTCTGTCTGAAGAATATACATTAAATCTTGTTTAAGAATGTATGAGGCAGTTTACGTGTATGAGGCATCAAATGAATCTGTCAGAGAGCTGACTGTTGATAAGGTATGGCAACCAATGGCTTGGCAACTCTCTATTCGCAAACTTCTTTGCAATCAATACTGTATTAATCATTTAGTTTCTGCCAATTTAAAATGGATATTCTTTCAGGGACTGCATCCAGCATAGTGAAATGTGATATACCGTCAGCATTACTGTTGCATTGGGAATGGGAAGTAAAACCAGGAAATTTTAAATTGGCCTCCTAGAGCAAGTGTGGCATTTGTCTACCTGAGTGTAATTTATGCACGGTAAACTGAACATATAGAAATATTTTGTGAGACACTTTCCCTGGGAGATGCCTTCCCTCAGGCAGAAGGATAAAGGCCAGAAAAAATCATACCAATAGCAGCAAATGGCCAGTGCAGTCCTGACTAGACCTTACCAAATAGCTTGCAATAGGAGGCAAGCATAACAGAAAGAGGCTGTTCAGTTTTCCTCTAAGGTATTTCACTTGTTTGGCCCCAGGCATTTGGTTTGGGTTTTGGTTTTTTTGCTTTTCACATGAACACAAAACAAAAATTCACATAAATGAAATAGTTGAAGGAACAATGGTTACTGACCTGAAAGGGGGGGAAATGAGTGCACTTTTCTAGTATGATTCATGTTAACAGCATAATTTGAGAACTGAAGTCCATTGCTTTGCCATATATCATAAGAGAAATTATTTTCTCATAGAAATGGAGGAGAGCCTTTAGAATGACAAATGTTTTCTTGTGCTTGACCTTCTCCCACATCCTTTTCTTCAAAGTTTAAAAGGCAAGAAGGTGCCAGTAGAGGTAGTAATTATTATAAATCTGGTCTCTGGAGGCGCTCTCATATGTGCTTGTATTTAATAAATTGTTGTCTTCTCTGCCTCTTCCAAAGCAATATTAGAAGTGTTTTGTGTGCGTATTTTTTCTTTTTTTTTTTCTTTCCTTTGTCTGATCCTATTGCAAGGCAGGTCTCTGGATTGCTCTGTTGGCTCCCCATGTTCTGCACAGGAGGAGAAGACCGAGATGGACATTAATGCCACTCTATGGCCATGTCTAAACAGACATGCCTTGTAATTGTTGATTTCACTGTTCACTTTCAAGTATGCTACGTTTGGATCCATATTGCACAGCTTATCACTTTAAACTTTTCCATGCCTTTTGCACAAGTGACTTGCTGGTGCTAACAGCAATTTTGCAGCTACTTGATATGTATCAAGCTCAAGTTAATCAATTTTGTGTTTGTAGAGTATCAGGATAAAACCCATCTATGTGAGCCTTCCTGACTTAGAATCATAGAATAGAATCATAGAATCATTTAGGTTGCAAAAGACCTTTAAGATCATCAAGTCCAACCGTAAATCTAACACTGCCAAGTCCACCACTAAACCATGTCCCTAAGGACCACATCTACACGTCTTTTAAATACCTCCAGGGATGGTGACTCAACCACTTCCCTGGGCAGCCTGTTCCAATGCTTGAAAGCCCTTTCAGTGATGAAATTTTTCCTAATATCCAATCTAACCCTCCCCTGGTGCAACTTGAGGCCATTTCCTCTCGTCCTATCACCTGTTACTTGGGAGGAGAGACCAACACCCACCTCACTACAACCTCCTTTCAGGTAGTTGTAGAGCGCGAGGAGGTCTCCCCTCAGCCTCCTTTTCTCCAGGCTAAACAACCCCAGTTCCCTCAGCTGCTCCTCATAAGACTTGTTCTCCAGACTCTTCACCAGTTTCGTTGCTCTTCTTTGGACATGCTCCAGTACCTCCATGTCCTTCTTGTAGTGAGGGGCCCAAAAGTGAACACAGTATTCGAGGTGCAGCCTCACCATTGCCAAGTACAGGAGCACGATTGCTTCTCTAGTCCTGCTGGCCACACTATTTCTGATACAAGTGAGGATGCTGCTGGCCTTCTTGGCCACCTGGGCACACTGCTGGCGCATGTTCAGGTCCTTTTCCTCTAGGCACCTTTCCAGCCAGTCTTCCCCAAGCCTATAACTTCTTTGAGCAATTACTTCTGAGAACTATTTGGCTATAGTTTATGCTCCATTCTGTTCTTTATTACATACCTTAAATCATTTTCTTATACCATGCTCTTGGAGAGCGCTTGTGATGCAGAGGCACAGATCAATGCAACTGCATGGCTTCAGCTCTTGTCCGGGAAGTTTAAAAGGGCAGCAGGCCCGATGTTTCTCTCTTCACCAATGGAAGCATAATAAAAATGTGTAATGAACTGCTGGTTTTTAGAGAACTTACAGATCCAATGACAAAGATGGATAATCTTTGCGGTTTTGGTTCCCCTTTTGATAGAGGATGGCGAAAATGTTTGTCCACAGAGATAGCTAGAGAAGGTAGACAAAAAAAAAATCCACTAGTAGTTGGGGTAGTCTGTGCGTTTGAGCAAGCTTAAGTGAAGGGCTTGTTTGCATAAGTTTGGCTTGAAGGCTGATGTTTTTTTTTTTTTTTCATGCTCTTGTCCAATAGTCACAGGAGGGGTGGGATGATTTGTAAGGAATTCTAGGCTTCTGCATTTCAGAAGCACACCTGACCCAATTGTTTATTCTTTCTTTAACATGGCAGGGGGAATTAGACACTATTAGACACTTGCAAGGAATGATTCATCATGCCTGTTTTGGAGTGTACTGTAGGCTGAGCTGATGGTGTTGTACAAGTGCCAATTGTTTCTGCTGGCAATAAGGGAAGTCTAGGGGGCTAGCTCAGAGGCAGACAGCGTGAACACCTAAGGCTGGCCATTGGTATTCTAATGTACTCTCTGGAGCTCATGATCCTACAGATGTAGCCTTTCCTATGTTCACATGTAGGGCAAATGAAATGATTACGTTGCTTTGAAAGAAAGCTACATGCACTCTCAACAACTGTGTCTATCCATTTGGTGGACTATTGTTTTGTAGGTAATATTGAATAACAAAATAGGTATTACTGTATGAGTTGTTTGTTCCAAGTCTGGCAACTTTTTTTTTCATGAGGATTTCCTTTTAGTTCAAAGTTTGTCAGAAGCTTATTTTTTCATATCCTCATTGGAGCTAACGCAGTCCATGTGTCAGCCTGAGTCACCACTGTGACTGTGAGATTGTAGTACCTGACATGAGATGATTCAACAGAGGCAGCAGATGTTCTTCGGAGGGTTTTGTTTCTGATCCAGATTTATAAAGAATATTTTGCAGAAGTTATATGAACCACACTTACATACAGAAAGTCTAGTCATGGTTGAAAATCTGTAACTCAGCGCCATGACTAGTTTCCAAATATGCGAGGTATTCAACAGAAACAGATAACTTACATGTGGCATGTCATTTTATGTTTGCCATCAGCTCCCTCTCTTTACAGATTACAAGTAAGGACCAAGGCCAACATTGCCAAAGAATTTTATGGTTGTTTAGATGGCAATTACCTAGGTGCAGAGAGAGTTGCTCAGATGATATAAGCCGTCTGGGCATTTTTCGTGGCTGTTAACAAAAATTAAATGGTGAAGTTCCTGAAGAAAGTGGGAGCTAGAGTCTTTCATGCCTTATGTGCACTTACGTGTTACGTACTCTTAAAATTATATACCCTTGCTTATTGTTGGGTGGACTTTTAAACAGACAGTTGCCCAAAAGCAAGCCTGTGGTATATGTCTTTACAGCATATTCTGACAGCAAACCGTGACATTCTTCTTTCTCAAGTAATAGCTGTTCCGGTTGCTTACTCTTTGCATATCTTCTGTAAGATGACCTAATACAGCAAAAAGAACCCCAACATAATCCAGGTTTTAATATAACTTATAAGTACAGTAAATATAACAGTAATATAACTTATAAATACAGTAAAGCCAAGTTTATTTTGATTTTTTGAAACTGTTTTGCATGACTTTTTTTTCTTAATGCTGTGGAAAGTGAAGACAGTGGTAAGAGATCTAGTTTTCCTTTAAATTGGTTGAAACCTGTGGAAGTGGTATTATCTTTTAAATTATCAAACACTTCTAGAAAGAACTCAAATCCCAAAAGCATATAGAATACTTGAACGTCAATATTTGCAATGAGATCTGTTTATAAACATACTGATATGTTTGCTTATCTGTATACTCCACATCTGAGAAACCTTCCAAAACCATCTGGCCTATGCTTTAACTGTTGGAAATGTCGTAGAATCCAAAATTGTGTAGAAAGTGCCCTTTTTGGCCAAACCCATATCCCTTTTTCGACACATTTGTGCCAGAGCAGATGTGGTGTGCAGCTGAACACTATTTACTGCATGGGAACATCCAGCTGATCAAAATTTCCACACTGTGACTGCAATAATCCTTCATTTCTGTTGTTTATCTGAGATCCACCCTACCAGTGAATCTGATAGGGGGATTTAGCGTGGGTATTGAAGGGGAGATTTATTGTCTTTAGAAAAATAGCTAAGATATTAGCAGGACTGCAATAATACACTTTTGAGCCAGACTTTGATAAGTAGTGCTGTTATTAAGGAAGACTTTTCATGGCAATGTTTTTGCTTAGACTCTCTGGATGTTTACAGAACGGTTGGCCATGGATACTGCATGTTGGAAACACTGTCTTACTCATTTGCTAACATCAAGCTGTGATGTGAGATTTTTCACACACTGATCTGGTTTCCTAGAGTTTAAGAATTAGAAAGGACGTGAAAATCTGCATGCCTTTGTTAGATGTGTATATCTTTTCATTTTTCATTAGGTAGATGATGAAAATCTATGTAATACTTCCTTACGATCCTCCTAATTAGAATTGGTCTTTCGTGCATTTCAAGAGCTTCATTCAAGTGCAGGTGGAAGGCAGACTTGGCTTGATTGACTGTAAAATGCTTCCACATTTAGATGTGTTCTGTGAAATAAATATGACAGAAAAAAATATCCTTTGATTGTGTCTGAAAATGCAGTTATCACTGCCATAAGTGTGAGTGTGAGAGAGAGGGGAGAATGACAGGAGGGGGGAAGATTCAGAAGAAGAGAGAGAAATCATGAGATGAGGGACAAAGAGAGCTCCAGAAAATGCTTAAAAAACCCCTACCAAACAAGCAAAAACCCCACAAGAACAAAACATGTACTGAATGAGTCAAATTAGGTAGTAAACGAGTCATAAGATAGAAAGAAAAAGAACTTCCATACACAGATAGCATGCCTCATAACTGTATTTCTGCTGTGAAAAATTTTAATTAAGGTAATGTTGCTATATTCCGGGGTATACACTAAAGTACTGTGTCCAGAGAAAAAAATGCATAGGGATGCATTTCCCTATCTTACAGTTTCTATAAAACAAAATATTGATGCTTTCAAAAAACTGTTAATTTATTTTTTCCTTAAATGCTGTGTAAGAATATGCTCCTGTCAAGGCTTTACGGAAAATAAATACAATGCAGTATATTGAAAACGGATTCCTGAGGAAGATCAATAAATGCTGTATGCAGCAGAATGAAGTTATCAAAATGCAAATATTTTAAACAAAACAGAATTTAACAATTGCCAAGATAAGCTATTCCCTCAAAGCACACTGAAGACATTTCCTAGTTTACATAATGTAATTAAATTCAAGCCTGAAGAATTCAAATTCGTCCCAAAGACATTATTGGCAATGTGATTTAATGTGGTGATAAGGATGAAAATGTAGCATGTTTGAAGGCCACAAGAGTATTATAAAATTACATTTGAAAGCTGACAACAATTGTTTGCAAGCATTTTTTTGAAGACTACTCAATAGTGACATAATGAACAGAAGACCTTTTCCACTATTAACAGCACAAGCTCCTCCTGACACAATTTGGGTCAAGTTCACCCCAATGTAACTTCCATAGTGTCACTGAAGCTATACCAGGAGAAAATGACCCTTTTTTGTCTTGTGGAAAAAAAAAACCCACAACCCCAAAACAAAACCAAAAACCCAAACATGTAAGTGAACAGAGTGTAAGGAAAATGTGAGTCAGTGCTTTCTTACGACATAGTAAACCATTTTGTTTATATTCCTTCAGCAATATGAGAGGTGCGTACAGGTTTTATGTACGCTGCTTTCTCATAGTTGGCTTTATTGTTTATATGATGGGGGACAGTGTGGGCTGAATGCTGCCCTAATGACAAGAGCTCCAGGGGTTCAGCCTTTTTTCTGTCTCTAACTAATCTCTCTAATTATATTTTAAACCCACATTTCATCTGCAAAACAGGGAGATACTATTTCCCATCTTGTAAGATCAGCTAGTTGAAAATGCAACAGAGCTTGCAAAAATATTAATATTATATCATAAATGTTAATGTCCTTTGATCCTTTTGTATTATGAGTGCCTCAAGTCTGGTAAATTAGGACTTCATCAGTCAGGATACAGAAAGAATAATTCGGTGAAGCATATCTTGGCACTGGTGGGGGACATCTCAAAAGGTGCCAATGTTTTGCTGTTGATGAGCGAGGGTCATTTAGCTTTCTGCGTTGAAAGGGTCTTTAACTAGGATTAAAAAGGGAGAGAACTATTTGGGTAGCAATGCTTCCTACTGGAGAAGCTTTACAGTCAAACTGCGCCTCTTGAAAGGATTTATTTGTTCCTAACAACTTCATGGTGTGACCCCTGATTGACAGTGAAGTGGTATTTATAGTATTAGCCAGTCATCAGAAATGACTAATTATGCCTCCCTTGGAATGTACATGCTTTGATGACTCATGTAATATGCTCTCATTATCTCACAATTTGGTATCTCTGATATGTTTAAAAATATATACATATGTATAGTAGTGGAACTTAACATCTGCTTTTCTTAAAGTTCCATAAATTAAATATTTTGTAATTTTTAGGTAAAAAATGTTGCATCTCCTGTGGTGTCCCCTTTCAAAGTAATAGGTGTTTCTTGTTCAGTCAGTCGCTCTTGCATTTGTCATTTTACAGAATCTTTTAGCAGGCTTGAATGCACGTAAGTAAAGGAAAAAAGATCAAAGGCTAATCCATTAGTAGCCTCTCAGATCTGACCTTCCCTTAGAAAATATTCTATGAGGAGTTTAAAATGACTCTTTACAAAAGGGTAAAAGACTATAGCAGAAAAATTATGAAATACGTAGTATGTGCAACAGCAGGACCAAACCACTGGTTCATCTGCTTCTCAACTGGAAAATCAGATTAAGTAGTCACATAATATGTAAAGAACAACTGCTTCTTTAAGTTTCCTATTTGTATAATGCTAGGTAGTACTTTATGTAACTTTCTTCTAAAGAAACGCTGAAAGTACTCATCATAAAATACTACCTGAAAGCCTCTAAACTGTGCTCTTCTGTGATTATTGTTGCCTTAAATTTATCTGAATCTCTGTAATTTTCTGGTTTTTAAATTAAAAATTATCTAACTCCAATGAAAAGTCAATAAATTTTTTTTTTTTTTTTTTTTTTAAAAAAGTACAATGTATTTTGCCTCCCTCCACTGTGCCCAGCCTGGCATTTAAGAATAACTTACACACCCCATTTTATTATTTATCAAAAAAATGCCTATGAACAGGAACCTATCTACCAATTTTATGGTAAAGCTTCCCAGTCAGGAATTGTATTTTAACAGTGTGCTTGCATTTTTATCCCAGGAAAAAAACCAGTAGCCTAATAAGTAGGTTACCTGGATGTTGGGGACCATTTTAATTTCTTGTTTGTCTTGATTCAGACCAAGGCATTTCCCTTTGGTCTTCCCTATCCTTGGTGACCCATTGCCACAAGAGAGCTATCCTGAAGATGGTCTTTGTCCTAGTGGAGTCTTTATTTGTAGATCTAAACATTCATAGCATCAGACAAAAGTTGATAATATTACAAGCTTATTAAAGCACTCACCTTAAGTGTCTAGGAGGCAGTAGTCCAAATTCTTCTAATGAATGGATGAGGACAGGTGATGGGAGGTAAAGCATGTACTATGGAACCGTGGGTATTAATCCTTGCATAAGGGGAATGAGCTTTAGGTAGTCTGCAGGACTGCTGGTTAACCTCCAGCTGGGACTAATCTACCCATCTTTCAGGTGGCTCCAATGGACTTCTACTCAGTGGAAGACGCTCTCCAAGGACCTTGACTAAAACCATGGTTCATTCTTATTCTTCCCATATGCATTGGTTGGGATATTCAACAAAGATGGGGAAAAAAGAGGTTTCTAACTTGACTAGAACAGTTATGAGGCCCAGAAGACAGAGGTGTAACCAGTCATGACAAATTTTTATGCCCAGCAGCAAAGAGCAGGAATCCACTAGGACTTTACTAAGGACAATTCCTAACACTAATCACACTGTAATCTGCTAAAATTTTGACCATTATAATTTAACTTCTTCCTCATTCTAATCAAATGTCTCTGGGGTACTGAACAGAAAGTAAAAAAAAATACAATAGAGTGCAAATTTTATCACTTTTAATTCTAAAATTTGATTGGCCTCATATTCAATGGTGAAAAAAAGATTACCTTGTTGAGCAGGAATGAGAAAGAAAGAAGTGGAAACAGGAATCCTAATGTGGCTATTTACCTCTGCAACAAGTTGATTATGCATCTGAGAAAGCATCTAGCATTGTCACGTTACACTGCATGCATATGTGTGTGCACATGGCTGAATATAAGTATATGTCTGTATGAGCGTGTGTGCATGCTTTATGCAACACTGCACTACTCGTGCACGGCACTTCCTGAATTTGTTCTTAAAGTCATTGGTTTTAAGGGATGTAAATGAAGATGAAACATGGCCCAGTGGATTTTAATGTATAGACAGTTACTCTTGGTAAAAATAATTACTTGATTAAATGCTCTGGTGGACAGTGATCAAGGAAGGAAGTGGTAGATAAGTAATGAAAAGTGTATCAGTACAAAAAGTATCAACAGCTTATAGAACATGATAAATTATCTTTAGCGGGATAAAACAGGCACTGCAGACTTTTGCATGAAATGATTTTACTGAGGCTTTCTATTTCTTACACTATTTTCCAGGAAAGCTTTTCTGTCAGTGATGCAGTTTTCTGTTGCACAAAACTAAACTGCCAAATCACTGCAACCCACAGATGGGCTAGAAGTCACTTTTACATTGCAGTCAAGTCTGTCTGAGCAGTCAGAACAAAAATGTTCATGAAATGACAATCACTTTTTTTACATACAGAGAAAGCAGAGGGTCTGCAGATGAAGTGAGCATTGCAGTCCAGCGTACCATCATGCATCTTCATGAAAAACTCATCTTCTGTTCTGCTATCTGCAGACCATTCCTCAGTGCTGGGCAGAGATGCAGACCCCTACAACTCTACAGCCAGCTTTTCCTCCTCTAACACCCCCAAGCTGAGATGGTGTTGGCATAACACAGTTCTTCTCTCCACGATGAATTCATAGATATTCAGTACGCTTGGAACAATTGTCTCATATCTACAGAGTCCGGAGAGATATGGCTGGGGCTTTCAAACTTAGCTGAAATTCTTTCAGTTGTTAATGCTTTATAGGAATATGAAGTTAAGGCAGAATGCACGCCTTCACTTGTGGTATACCATTCATCTATATAGTGCAGAGAAGAAAAAACTCTGTGAAGTAAGGACTTAGTCCAGTATTTTCTGTCTCTACATCCATATTTAGGCACCTAGAGTAACTAGGCTTATTTTTAGAGGTACTGAGTGGCAAACTGACTAAAAATCAAGTCACTGAATTATCTAAAAATAGCAGCAGTACTCTATTTAGGCTATCATATTTCAGAATTATTAATTTCCTAATTATTTTGGCATAAATACAATTGGAAAGTATTTGTATTGAGATCGACTCTGAAAAGTGCATGTTGAAGAGAGAGCTTGGCTTTGGGATACAGTCTTTTTGTTCTGCTGTGGAAAACAGACAGAATTACTTACAGGCTGCTATTATGACAGGGTATTTTAAAGCCTGATAATTAAGTTCAGAGGTATGGCAGATCAAAAGGAAACCGTAAAGGAAAAAGATGTAACAAGAAAGTCAGGAACAAATACAGACAGGAGTTTTTTGCTGTACATGTCATTCTGAATTAGAATGGCAGGAGGCTTTGTCAATAAGATCAAAAGGTGGGAACAGAGATGAAAACTCTCCTTTTACTGTTAATTATTATAAACCAAGTAGGAATGCATTTGAACACTATTGGCAGAGTGCTAAAAAGCAGTAACTTTCCCCACCCACCCTTCTCGGAGAAGAGTACTGGAGCATTTGAAATTTAAAAGCAATCAATTCTTTCTGGGTTATTTTACCATTTTTTCCTTTTCACTATTAACACTGAATGGCTATATCATCTAACAGCCACTTTTTGATGTGCTCCCATTTTTTTCTTGAAGGTAAGCATGAATAGCATAAATTAATCCTCAGAGATTTTAGTGGAACATGGTTATTGTAGGATGCCAGCTTGGTCATTCAGGAGTGGTACTTTCCTCTGTGCCAGACATTTTTGAGACAGGCATTTCTGATCTTTGTTTTTTTGCATAGGATGAAATATTGAGGCATTGTGTGGTCATTTAAGAGCCCAGGAAATTTTCTCAAGCACTGGGGAAGCTAATGTTATAGTTAATTCCTCAGGAGATAATTCAATTCTTCTTGTATAAATTTCATGCTGGTTTCACTTGCAGGTGTTCTTCATGTTCTGTTCTAAATTGCTGCTTAGTGTTGCTGAGCACAGTTGGTAGTTGCTGTGATGATCTCAGATGGAGCCAGATTTCAATGGGTATGAGTGATCTGCAGATCTTTTAAGAGGTTTGGAAACCTTGGCTGGGATTCAGCTCGCATTTCTCAGAGTATGTATAGTTAGGTGTGTGTGTATAGGTATCTACAAGTGAATTAGGTGTCTAAGCTCTCCTTTTGATCCGTGAAATTCTAGTCAATATAGTTAATGGAGCTTGGAGAGCTACTAGGCCAACAAAAGTTGATGTCTACTTCCAGATGTGATAAATAACTCTTATGACTTTGTTGACTGCATCAATTTTATCTCCGTTGACTGTGATGGGAAGTTAGACATCCAGCTCGCAAGCAGGCACCCACATATACACATGTCGGTCTCCGAGTCAAAGTCCACCTACAGTGAGATCTACTGTGGAGAAAATAAGTATCACTGATATTTTCACTTCATAATGATTCATTTCTGTCATGAAGCTTGCATGTGTGGAACTGCAAAACACTTACACATGGACATGTGTATCAAATTCAGCGCTGGTGTGAATAAAAACAGTATAAATTTTTCAAAACTATCTCATAAAAAGTTGAACACTATGCTGTAACTTGCATCTTTTTACACCCTCAAATTAGTGTCTTGTCTGCTGCCATTTTGTCCTCCTCCCCTTTTTGCATGGCAGTTTCTGATAGATTGCAGCTTCCTCACCTTTGACTAGCATTTCCTTTGATAGCAACGTGTTGGCCAAAATAATTTTTCCTTGGATATTAAAGAGGAATTCAAACACATCATGTGTGTTTTCTATGAGATTACTTAAATAGTTATAGTCATTGAATATGAAATTTTTCCTGCCTAACTGTAACTGGCTAAAAGTTTATCGTCTAACCTGAGTTAAATGTTGATACCCCTCTGCGAGTCAGTGGAATGAGAGAAGTACCTGCAGAGAGGGATCGGTCTTCTTCCTCTCAGGTAACAATTCACCATCAGATGAGTTGCCCCAGGGGACACCTGTAGCACTGGCTAGTTTAGTTGAGATGCCTCCTTTTTAGGTAGTTAGAACTGGATGTGCCTTAAGCTCCTGCCTGTTCTTCGTTCCACATGCGGTGCTGGCACCATGCAGACGCTTCAGGTGCTGCTGCAAAGTATCTCAGCTCTCCAGAGCAGGAGAGAAGTTGTAGTGCTGTGCAGCTGGCCATGTTTGTGTCCCTTCCTGGCTGTAGGTCTATGCTGCAGCCTTGCTCCCATCGATTGACCCAGTATAAAAAACAAGCTGCTCTGCATCCACTCGCATTGGGACTGCATCTGCTGGCATTTTCCTCTTGCAGTTATATATTGAAATCACAGCTCAGTGCCTTCATAATCACTGGGAAACATAAAATCATACTGCATTGCCACTTTTTCTTTTTTCTTTTTATTTTTGAACTCTATACAGCATCAAGAAAACAAGAGAGTATTGTTTCATGCCCATATCTTGACATTTTTCCATTTAGGGACTTAAGGGTGTGGAAATTGATTTGATTATATTCTATAGGAGCAAACAGAATACTGATAAAATCTTTTACATATTTTGTGCTTCAAGATGTTTTATTTCTTAAAGGAAAATTAGAAGCAGAACTGTTTGGGGGAAAAAAGATAGAAAGGCTTGGAAAGAAAATTGACACTTCCTTAAATAACTAGAGGTCACCAGATGACTAAAAAAAGTCATTTCATGTTCAGAAAATGGAAAACTTGGGCAAAAACTCTGTTCTGGTTCAGCCACAAAATAAGGACAGCAACTGGAAATTAAAAAGCGACTTGCAACAAAATGATAAAAGAGGAAGTGGATACTAATCAATATAAATTAGAAGTCAGAAGTATGGAAAATTTATAGGGAAAGCCAAAAACAGGAAATGAAAAATATGTGGCTGGCAAGGCAAAGGACAATAAAAAGTTTTCAGTGTATTAAGAACAAAAATCCTAATAGTATAAGCCACTAGATGGAGATAGTAAGATTGTTACAAGTGATTTGAAAGAGCTATAAGTGTTAAATAAATATTTTTATTCTGCATTTTGAAAAATGCTTGATATTGTCCTCGTGTCATGAGTGTGCTAAGGCACTTTCCAAAATGCGTGGAAGAAAGAAAGGAAGATGTCAAGCACCAGCTACTTGGACTAAAGACTATTTAAAATCAATAGGCCTGGATAACTTTTGCATAAGAGTCCTAAAAGATTTGTTGAGGAGATCCCTATTTCACTGATGCACCTTCTTGAAGTGGGGGAGTAGGGGGATGGGAAAAAAAAAACACCCAAAAAGACCCAAACAAAAACCAAACAAACACTCACCACCCCTACCACCCCCCCAAAAAAAAACCCCAAACCACCCACGTGAAACCACAGGGGAGTACACGAGTGCTAATGATTTGCTGGTATTTAAATGTAACTGATAACTATGCAATAATCGCATTGCTCCGATTTTTGAGCAAAATGAAAACGACTCTATTTAATAATGCAATAAATTTTAGTTATTTTAGTTTAGCTGAATATAAACAGACAGTTAAAACAGGCAGTATAAACAGACGATTTCACTATGTAATATCTAGTTTTGTTACTTGAGACTTGTCATTTGATTGGTAAAGACGATTTTAGAGATAATAGATGTGCACAGTTTTGGCCACTGTTTTCTTTTAAACAAATGCACTATACAGCATAAGGCATGTACACATCTGATTAAGAAGGGATTAATTGACAGATCCTCTACATATCAAATTTAACTAATTCATGATGGTGCAATCAGAAATGCAAAATGCAAGTTGGACTTATGAATGGATTGCATCCTGTAAATCAAAGTGAAAAAAAAATAGAATCTAGAGTGCAAAAGCTGTACAGAATTTCTCAGCGCAACATCTGGATTTATAAATTTAAATTTGTATATTATAAATGTATAAATTGTGAGAATACAATGCCTGGATCTGGTGATGAATCTTAAAAGGTATGTTGCAAAATTGTAGAGAGTGTCAGAAAGATGGACAAAAAAAGTGAAACACTGACTAATTTCTTCACCTCACCAAGGGGGTTGTCCACATGTGATATACTCAAAACCGACATGTATGTTAGACAAATTTTACTGCATGCAGTACAGAAATAAAATTACAAGGGAAAGAGGGAGAAAGGAAGGACTATGCATGTTGGAGTTGATGTTACCACCAGTTCCAGTTTTCATTCTTTGATTGAAAAAAACAATAGATTTTGTGTGTGTGTGAAAAAATACCTTTGACATGGACTCAGACAAGCTTCTCGGTCTTGTCGTTTGCTTTTAAGACCATCTTTCTTTTTAAAATTATTATCAATACACATAGTCAAAGAAGCTTCTGCACCAGTTGTGTATTCATTCACATTCATTATCTTAAATCTTGTCACATACTTAGGAGCAAAAGATGACAGGAGTGGGCATTTAGTAAAACAATAAGCAGCAATAGTGCCTAAAATGTCGGTTTGGTTTTATGTTGGCAGCATTCTGTTTGTTTGTGTAATAACTATCCATATCCATGGGAAGGAAATTCAGAAAAATATGAGCGTTCAATTGCCACATGTCATCTGTGTTCAAACTATAAAATACTGGAAGTACTAGCTTTAAGCTTATAAAAACGCATATTGTTGCTATTTATATTTCTTAAGCCTTGTATGTAGAAAATCCCAGTTGCTTAAAAAGAGCAGTGCTGCAAGTACTGTTATTGAACTGATAAAGTCTGCATGGCAAAGATTTGTAAAGGCTCTCAGAATCAAAGGTGAGTCTTTGTTTACCTCTTGGAAATGCTTTTATAGGAGGTTCTGGTTAGCTATTTCCAACAGAGAATGGAGCAGTTGATCAGATAGCAGCTAAACTAATGAAAAGCATCATGGAAGTGACAGGAAGATTAATTAAGTTCCTCCAGTTGTATTCACGTGTGGCGGTACAGAGTTCCTTTGGGTACTGCTGCAGTTAAATGGTATTCATGGTGACAAATATTGCAGGTTTCCAGAAGTGACACTTCTGAGTCAAGGGTAAAAAACACATTTGGTAGTTTTAGCTGGTGGAGAATGTGCAAAACCAAAGATGAGCCTCTATGGCTAGTTAAAATATACATACGTAACTTGCTCCTTCCCTTCTTATCCTTTAGCATAACCTCAAGAGATCAGTAATGAATCACAAAATCTACATTATTGTGTAGTATGTCTTAAACTACTCCAGATGGCTTCAAAATAAAAACAAACCAAATTTCTAGTCGATGTGCTTAGTAAATTTGATTTGAGGCACAAAAATATGTGCACTTGGAAACACTTTCAATTACTTTTGGAGCCTTACAAAACTGTGGCTTGTTTGCTGTTTTTTATTCTGCACTGTGGTTACTGTAGAACTAATAGGAATGAAATATCTGCAATGCATAAATTTCCAAATTATGTAGAAGCTCTAGCCCTATTTTACCTTCAAGAATCTTTTAGTTTTGGGGTGCTTTTGGTGAATTAGTAGGTCAAATGTGATTTGGATTGCTTCTCTCACTTTATTTTCAGGAACAAATATTTGCACAATACATTTTTATTCTTAAGAGCTGTCTCTGTACAGTAGATAAAATTTATTTTTAGGAAAATCTGGAAACCTTTCAAGTGTATGAGATCTTTTAACCTACTACACATGATGCATAAACTTAAAATGTTGTGTCGCTATTGTATTTTGTTGCCTACTGTTACGTTTCTGCCAGCAAAGAGTCCCTCGATATGCTTCTGCATTTGCAAGAAAAGGTTTGTGGTCAGCCTCACTAATTGAAATTCATCAAAGCCAACTGGTAAGAGTCTGCGTATAAATCTAATATTAGTTGCCTCCTGGGAGAGTTCAAAACTGGAAGAGAGTTTTCCAGGAATCCTAGGGAATTAACTGGGTGCATTAATATTAAATATTAATTGCTCTCTGCAACAGACATGCCTGTGAGTGGTTTTAATACTTACTATGGAGGCATTGTGTAAATCAGTGGATAGATAAAAATCAGTAGAAAGTATAGATAGCGCAGCTAGTTCACGAAGTGGCCTTCTGGCTCTAGACCAAGTCAGGCATGGCAGGGGGTAACCTGTAGCTCTGGAGAAATGTAGGGTATGTGCTGTACTTCTGGGACGTGTGTACTCTCAGCTTGCTTTTTGTTTTTTCCGAGGACGTAATGTCTTGTGGGGTAGTCTGCATTGTGAAAATCTGCCCTTTGGGGCAAACCCTTTACCAAAGAGCGGTTGTCAAGGCAAGGAAGGGCAGAAGAAATCAAGGTGGAGAAATCAATTAGGAAAAAAAGAAGCAGGTTGTTGGGAAAGAGGATTTTGGGGAGCAGAAGCTACTTCTACTATTAGAAATGGGGATGTGGGGTAGCTGTTTTAGCAGAAGGCACTGTTTTCATGTTATGTTTATGCTATTGCTGAGTCACGAGGGTTTTGGGGTTTTGTTTTTAGAGGTGAACCATGCATGAAAACATGATAATTTTGCAGCTGACCTGCATCTGTAGCAAAGCTAAATGCTGGTTAGCCTGTGCTGGCTTGTTGATGATTGGGAGTTTGCACTGTGGGCTGACATCATGGGCTAATTTGCTCATTCATTCTGCATGATCCTGCGTGCCCGGACTGGGTCTACTCAAATCTCCAGACGCGCACAAGTGTTTGCTGCTCCTGATTGTGCTTCCCCACAGTTATGTTCAGCAGAGTCCGCAGTGCCCGAGTTAAAACACCAGCCATTTGGGATTGCAATTACTAAACTAATCCTTGCTTTCACTGACAGTGACAATATCCCACTCTGGGAATAAAATTTATTCTTTGTCCCTTGCTTGGAAGTCTACTTCTTTTTGCAGTTTATTAATGTTGTATGTGTGTAAATGAAAGCAGAGTTTGGCATGGAGTATGTGAATTTGGGCTGTGAAAGCTTTCCAGGAGACCACCAGTGACTTTACCTCCTCCCTTGCATTTGTTCCATAGTTGAAATGCAAAGAAATTAAAGAAAACTTCTTGTTTTAGTTTCTCTTTGGCTATTTTGATTGTATGCTTATTGTAAGAACACAAATAAGATGCAATAAGGGGGGAGATGGTCCTGATTGTTTTGCATCCTAAAGTGCAAAACAAAAATGGAGGTAACATTCAGAACCAAGTAGTGAAGAATATGTCGGTCTACGTGGCACTTTGCTGTTTACGCTTCCTGAGGAGCTGACCTGCCATCAGGCTTCACCAAATTGGTACAGGTTTTGTAACAGAGCAGCCAGCTCAAGAAGGGATGTTTAAAGGCAGCATGGTTGCTGCCTGACCGCTAATGGTACATCTACAGAGACATGAGTCATCTGTACCCGGGCTCTCAGCTGGCCAGCGGACGGCATGAATCAGCAAGGCGTATCAGCTTGGAGGAACGTCGAGACTGGAGGTAGCCCACCTCTCGCAGGGTCTGACTCCCGGCAGAATGAGCCTGAGCTTTTCTGCGATAAGGTAAAAGCAACCTAACCGGCAAATGCTGCGCCTGGGTGCAGGCTGTCCTAAAGGGCATCACTCAGTGCCCCTGCGAAAGCGCTTCGGAGCTAGCAAAGGAGCTGAAGGATTTCACAGGGAATTGATTCTCTGAGCTTTTACCCTCGGTGAAGGGAGGGGAGGGAATGCTTGTGCTGCAGAAAGCTCCTAATAGTAGCTTATACCTACTGCTCAGAGGACATTAGAGTGGCTCAGCTGCGATATTTTAAACCAGCCTTTGAGGGTGGTATTTGCTCCTATACCGAGGTGTCCCTCCTTGTACAGTAGAAGTGAATGAGCATTGTAACGATGAAATAGAGGAAACGAAGGTACCATGAGTACCTGCTGTTACTTCCTGTCCAAACCCTTTAGTTAAAATACAAACCGTGGTTTTTAGACAGCTTTTTTTTTTTTCCCCCAGAGGTTTCTATGTAGTATTTCTTCACTGTGATATGGGATTTGCTCAAGTTAAGTTGCCGTTGGTCAGTTTGAACCACACAAGAAGTCTTGATCTTCCTCGCACACTGTGGCCTCAAAGTGCGCTCCTGCACTGTGTGCTTTTTAGTTGTGAAGCAAAGTTTATTTTGGAGTTTATCTGTGTACCATGTATGTCTCATTTCAGGCGTACCTCTTCCTAGGGGCAGTTGGAATAAGAAGGGGGGCTGAGAAAGGCCGGGCATCAGAAACGGAGAACTGTGGGACTGCCAGTGAGGGACGGGACTTAAATTCATGCCCCAGTTCCCCCCGGCAGTGTTTAATCTCGGTGACTTTCATACAGGTAGCATGAAACCTCATGAGAGCAATGCTGTGGAGGACTCTTGCCGAGAGATGCGTAGCAGCGATGTACACCACGGCTCTTAACTCTTCCGCTGCAATTGCAGCGTTCCTCGGCTGCTGTGCTGGTGGGATAATTTTGCCCTAAGTGATTAGATCTCATGAAATAGTAGTTACTGTGTGGAGCTTTTACAAATAAGAAGTGGAGCTTTAAATGAATTATACCTGTCATCCTCTTTCCTGTAGAATGAAACCATTCATCCCATTAGATCCTATTATAATGAAATAAACACTTCAGCATACTGTCCATTATTTTTTACCTTTATTTAGTTTAAGTGTATTATCAGTGATACATGCCAGACTGACAGCAGGAAACCGATGTCCTCTATTGATTTATAGAACAGACATAATACGTGCACAAATACAGACCCGCATAGTCTTCACCATGCTGCCACAGCAGTGTGTGTCAGATCCATCCCGAGGCACTACATGTAGGTGATGGAGAGTATTTCAATATTTCTTTGGTCTTTCTTCCTCTGAAGCTGCTACTAGTTCGTATAGCAGCAGGGACTGTGTGGGGACCTATTTACAACAAACTTAGGGCCACTCCATTTGTCACAGAACAATAAAATAGCTACCAGCTGCTAATGACTTATCAACCTGGGCCGGAAAGGAACCGGAGACCTGGAGGGTGAAAGGTTGTAAACTCCATTACAAATCCTCGCTGTCATATGTCTCCCATCTTCACGCTTTGTTATTCATGCGAAGAAATCGTAGTTGAAAATATGAGTTCAGCTCTATTGAAATTGAACTACCTATTTGTCAGTTGCTTTTTAAAAATAGAAACAGACTGAGCTTTATCCAACATTTGGATTAAAATCATTTATTGAAAAGGAACTATTGATTTAAAAAAAAAAAAAAAAAAAGTCCCAGAAGGACATGATCTTGCAAAGTGCCAAGCATCTTTATCTTCTACTGAAGCTGGGGAATCAGGGCACTTGGGGATTCTCCTGGAGCCTGCTCTTCAAACAAAAATACACAATATACGCTTTGTCTTTCCCATCGATTATGTAATTGAGCACGTTATGTCACTGAACGCATTTGCTGCCAAAAAAAAAAAAAAAAAGAAAAAAAACCCGGACGATTTTAGAAGGGCTTTTTTTTTTCCCAAGGCAGACTTAGATTAACCAGGATATTAGAGCACGTCGTTGCGAGCCCGTTAAAGAAAAGATCTGTTTGTAGTACTCTTAGTCCTGATGTCACAGGCACAGCAAGGACATCAGAAGGAGGAGTCAGATTACAGTAAGAATGGGCAGTGCAGCATGCAGCCGGAGTAAACGCTAAATCAGACAGGGATTGTATCAGGGATAAGACTGCCTGCAAAGCGCTCATCCTGAGGAGGCACGCTGCTCACTCACGCTTCTTGTGCTGGGAAATTTCCACATAATGTAGAATGAAAGAGCTCTGTTTTACATGTCAGCCCTGTGCGGGAGCTAATGCTGAATACACAGCGGTGGGATCCTGACTGCATGATTAATGAGAAACATAATGTATTTTGGTAAGTGTTAACTGTGATGTAATTCTGCTTCTGCTCACATTATCAATAGGAGTGATTATTATAAATTTCGGATTCAAGAACGTTTCGTGCTGGCACGCACCTAAAACTGACAACTGGGGAATCCTGTCGGCTGTGCAGTTCGAAAGGATTCCATTGTCTGGGAAATTTTCTGTTTGAGTGGGCTACCGCGTAGTTTTAGCGGCTTGAAAAATAAGCTAGGATAAGATAGGATGAACTCATCCTGGGTTCGTTTTGTATGAACTTGTGTTTCATCTGCCGAGAGGGGATGAGAAATGGTTGTGAGGCATGGGAAGTTTTAGACGAACTTAATGTAATGGACGAGCTGCTACTGCACTGTCTGTAGTGGGGAGGCACAGTAAGCCTTAGTATTTCATTCAGCTTTTAGTTTGAAGAATTCAAAGGTACAAAGGCGAAACAATGCTTTATTTACAGTGGTGTGTTTGCCAAGTACTCTGCATTATGCAGATCGCCGGTGTGGGGTTGGCTTCTAGCATACCACGAAATGCATATTATTTTAAGCCGTTAGAGGTCTCAGAGCTGTTAAATATTTGTGCAGAGTTTAGTTTTGCTGCTTGATGGAAATCTTCCTTAGGCTTACAGCTGAGCTGGCTGCATACCCTAAAAACATGCTGGAGCGTAGAGCTATGTCTAAGCAATGTAGTGCTGCAGTACTGAGCCGGGATGTACAATTGCAATATAATGCTGCAAGTTAGTGCTGCTAAATAGCAAAAAAATAAAATAGAAAATTTGGTGGTGTGATGGAAAAATACTATTCTTGGCTACTTGAAATCTCATCTAGCCTCAGTGTTAATTTATAGCTGCATAATACTCAGAATGAACACAGAGCAGAGAGTTGGAGGATTTCTGGGACATTCAGCAGCTTTCTCAGTTTCATTAAATATTGAATCAGGAGTTCACGTCAAGCTTTAAGAGAAGAACTTTTGTAATATTCTGAGCCTGTCACAAAAGTGCTATGCTTTATGACATGCTAAACATTATTTTCTTATTTTCATAACATTAAAAATATGGGGGGGGGTGGTTGTCTTTAACAGTGAAACCCATCAGTTATGAAAGCAGATTGAGTTTGATGTAAACTGTCCTAACAGAAAAAATATAAATTGGCTGAGTAGTCAGAACTGTTCAGAGTACCTTTCAAAGATAAATTTGCAATGTTTTAGCTTTACTATATTTTCCAAAGACTGAGGAAGAATAGACAAGCATTATGGGTTTAGGCTTGAGTAATTTGGATTAATTCTCTTCACCATTAAAAATGTGGTGTTAGGTTAATGTTTTGCTCATTTCTTTTGGGTTATTTTTCTACCTTTAATAACATTGCAAGCGCGAGATGGGTTTTATTTTTTTACAGCCAGTTTTGCAACAATTGCCTGTGTGACTAGGATTAGAAGTTATGGTTTCCTGAAGTTATACAGGTTAGGGTATTAGGTGTATGTTAGCTATATGGTACTTAATGTTATCTTTTTTTTCTGTCCATAATTTTCAGAAACTCGTAATGGTGATCAAACTTATTTTGGTGTTACTTCTTTGAAAAAATACAAACATGCTTATTTGTTTTCTGGTGCAACACAAGTTTTTAATTGGAACAAACTGGATTGAGCTTTCTCTCTTCTTTGTAGGAAATTTCACTTCTGAGAGCAGAGCTGAAAGTTTCTGTTAGGCAGGTTCTCGGTCTGCTTTGATCACTTTGAACCTTCCTTTAATATGAAGTTTTAAATGAATGTTCTTGTTTCTGTCTTTTGCATAACAAAGCATGAGCTAATGGGGATAATGTTTACCTGTGGTTGTTCTGGGTGTTTTCCTGCTCCGTCTGTGAGAAGCCAGAATGTCTGTAATCTCACCTGTCCCTGTTGAAACACTTACTGCACAAAGCAGTATTGCGTAGAGCCGGCTGAAAGCTTGACTGCGTGCATCACGCACCTACTTTGACTTAAAATTGCTGTAGCCATCAGGTAGACAATATCGGAATTTTTCTGAGGAAAAAAAAATTATTTCCTTTTAATATTAGTAAAGAATTCTGCGGGGTTTTTTTCTCTGTGCATGCTACTATTGGGCCACCTAAAGAATAGGAAGGG
This sequence comes from Calonectris borealis, assembly GCF_964195595.1. NCBI lineage: Eukaryota > Metazoa > Chordata > Aves > Procellariiformes > Procellariidae > Calonectris > Calonectris borealis. The sequence continues at coordinate 129,600,588 of NC_134313.1, forward strand.
AAGAAAAAGACAGCATTTCTGTATGTTTGTATGCATCTTGCTTGTTTTTCTGGGCCTTCTTGTCTAAGTGCTGCTGATGGAAGGTGGCATAGTGGGAACACATGTGCACAACGTTAAGGTTGAAATAAATACTGAAATAATTACTGTGGAAAGTGAGACCTAACCCTCTGAAAGTATTATTCTTATAGAGCAAGTATTAATGGGTGAAGTGAGTTTCGTAACTATCAGAGAGAAAAGTTGCTAAATTCAGGAATCAGTCATAGCATTTCTTGCTCTCTTTAAAGCTGTAGCCTCTAAGAAGATTTTGGGCTGAGATATTCTACTATCCTACTACATTCTACTATGTATATTCTACTATTTGAGCTGAGCCTTCAAATAATTAAACTTACTGTGACCCTTCTAATTGCATGAGCCTTTCTTTTACATTGCACCAGAATTTTGATGGAGTGGTTTCAATAACTGCTAATTTTCACTCACCGTGCTGTGCTTTAGAGTTTGTTGTTTGGTCACCGTGGATACATTTGTTACTTATTGAATTGGTTTGGCATTCATCATTTCGAGCTGAACAGAAATATGGAATTGTAATAATAATAATAAAAATCCTACAAAACGATGTAGTGTGTTTATAGAGTAAGCCAAAAGCGAATGAAAATAATAAATTTCTGTGAAGTGTTTTAATAGGTAGACGTTCTGCACTTAAAAACATACATACCTACCCAAAGCAACTTTTGCTTGCTTTTTTCATGGAGTTAATAATTTAGCATAACATAAAAGTCAGTTGCGACCGTTCTCAGCAGCTCCGAGAGGAGAAGCGGTGGGTGGCTGTCAGTGCCACAGCGCTGTTGTTGCACGCTGATAAGAGGGGACCTCCTCTAGTCCTGCTCAACGCGAGGGCTCTGCTGTGGCCAATGGCCGTAGCTGGACGCTGCCACCTCTACCTTAAAAGGTCCCGCCGGCCGCTGCTGCCTTGGCTCGGCCACCTTGCCTTCCTTGGCCTGGCAGCGCGGGCGGCTCGCGGGAGCTGGCTCGTCCTGCGAGCCTGATGGCCCCCGTGGCCGCCCCTCGGGCTGGGTGGCCAGTCTGTTCGGGTCAGGTGGAAAGCGCCCTTCGCCGTTTGGGAGGTGAAGGGGGAGAGCTTTTGGTGTGTGCCATGCACCGGCGCCGTACGCGATGGTCATCAAACTGGAGGAAACGCTGTAGTGATATTGCAGTTATGGGACAGTGAGCACTGGTCCTGAGGGCTCGATAAACCCCGACTGCAAGTGAGAGGGAAGCCAATCCTCCACCCCCGCTGCCAAAAAAATCACTCCCCCGAGCGCCCCCATACCTTGCCCTTACTGAAGAAGCACAACCGAAAAAAGAACTAAAATTAAAATTTACAAAGAAAAGGGAAGGGAAAAAGAAAAAAGGAAAAAAAAAAAAAAAGAGAGAACCTTGTACCTTCCTTCCCATTTTTTTTTTTTCTCTCTCCCCCCTCCCCCCCCCCCCCCCCCGCCCTCTGTGGACCTATTACTGTTTTAAGTAACTTCTGTTCTGAATGTTTCCGTTCATATTACACAGGAAACCTAATATATTGGGGTGGAAATGAATATCCTATGGGATAAAATAATAGAACTATTAAGGGGAAAAACCAAACAATTTTTGCCTGAAAATGCCATCACATTTCTGTTTGCATGTTGGCTGTTTTCATTTTCAGTGGGTTTTTTTCAGTCAATGTTGTAGAGTGTAGTAATTCATCTGCATACATACTACGATTCTGAGTATCACTTTTTATTTCTGGAACACTTTCTTGTAGAAGAGATTCATGCCGGATGAGTAATGGAAGAAAAAATACCCCCCAAATCTCACCACCTCTTTAAAGAAAACACACATTGTACAAACCAACCAACCAAAAAAACCTGTTTCAGCAGTTTCGGTTGTCACCGGTTTGTTTTTAGGAGGTTATATTTCCTTCTAGGTTAGACACTGCGGAGGCCTTTCATAGCATTTCTGTTTGTCTTCATTTAAGGCAGGATGAATCGGTGATGATAAGGCTGTGCTTTTAAAATGTTTTGAGAAACACAGATACTGGATTATTAACTGCGTTTTATCACCAGCCATCTGCAATAAGGATGTGTAGTTAATATATAATGGATGCTGTATGTGACAGAAGAATTCAGCTGAGCAAGACAATGTATAGGATCTTGAAATCTACGGGAGCCTGATGTTTATACTTGGAACATTACAGCCTTCTGGGCAGTGAAGTTCATATCTTGAAGCACTGAATAATCATTAATGCATGTATACATAATAATAAAAAAAAAATCCTGTTTGAACTTACAGAAACTGCTCTGTGCTAGATTGTACCCTTTCAGATTCTGTTACAAAAGCTGTTAATTTAAAATACCTCTAAACATATCCAGTATGTTGCCATAAATAAAGGGTGATTTCGCCATTTCACACACAAAAAAAAAAGTCATTGTTGCCCTTCTCATGGGTGGCAGAATTGCTCCAAAACCAAAATCAGAATTAATGGTTTCTTGCTTCGTTTGAGAAGATTAGATCACAGTTGCTTCAGCTGAAGGTCCTTTAACAGAAAGTGTGTGCGCACGCACATGTGAATATGTGTCTGTACATGTTTTAACAGGGGTGACTGTGGAATCTAATCCTGCATCCCTTCTTAACAATGTCTTGCTTCTGTTAAGAAATGAAATGTTAAGTAGAAATCAGATTTTTAAAATTTTCATTATGATGTCATGCCTCTGTCCTCTTTCATCTTTTTTCCTAAAAGATAATTAATATTAATTATTTTTATAAAATAGTTTAAAATAATGAGAGCCTTTGAGTGCAGAATTATCTCAGAGTCATATGGCTTCTACCTCTCTATGCCTCTGTGCAAATATCCTTCCATATTATTTTGATTTTGTTTTATAACCTGGTGGCAGTTCTAGAAATTCTTGCAATTACAAAAATGTTAATCAGGTTACAAGAATCCTTTCAAAGCTTTTGCCTCTCATTGCATTAAAGAAAATGGTGGTGCTTGAAAAAGAAGAAATATATTTGGACTTGATAAAGGAAATATTTCAATTTGGTATTAGATCATGAAAAGTTCTTGAAATACAGTAGAGGTCATAAGGGCTTCAGTTTTAAAAAGGGGTTATTACATGTAATAAACTGCAAAGATTAGTTTTGCAGCTGAAATTGCATAGGTGATTGGTAACATTCAGAGAAAATGCAGCAGAAGAGGTTGGCTAGAAATACCAAAGCCTGAAGTGTCTGAGATTGTACTTGAATCAAATTGCTGGGGTTGAAAGTGGGAAGAAGCTTTGTAGGCTAACTCATTATATGGCACAGCCATGTTCCGTAGGTCAGCCTGTATTCTCAGTGATTTTAGCAACACACTTCTGCAAAGTCTACTTAGGGGTGAAAAATCTAATACATGAAGCTGCATTATTGGCATGCTCATATATTTAGACCTCCTTGCCCATTTTGTTGACCACTTCTTTCAGTTCGTCAGTCTGATGCTCCTGAACATGTTCCCCTCAAACAATTTTTTTTTTTTGCTTTGTACATATGCACCATAAAGAGTTACTCCAATCATAAGCACAGTATGACAGCTTAAAGAGGTTGGCAAGGGTCTGGATCAAATGTGAAATAAGAAAATGCAACTGTAATTTGAAATTGGAATTGTAAGGGAGGCTTTTATGAAAGTTCAATTACAATATACCCTTGCCTCTTGTTAACATCTATGATAATATGGTTCTCTTTTGATGCTTAAAATTATATCCATTTAAAACTTCTTTAGGTTTGAAAAAAAGGTAAGACATCTTGAGTCCTTATCTAGAGCATTTAAACAAAAGCACTTGTTCTCTCTATTTTTTTTCTTTTTTCTTTTTCCCTATTTCTGCTTTCGCAAAGGTCACAACTATTTTAAAAAGTTGGGGTTAGATCAATCTATTTCTTTTTTTAATACCTCAGCTAGCTGGCTGAACCAGTTGTTTGGAAATCACGGGGAATTCTTTCATCACTATGGGATCAGGTCCTGCCTCTATTACCCAGCCAACTAATTTACTCTGTTTTATAGTCCCTGCAGATTTCAGAATTTAAAACCATAATGTACCACTTGCTTTTCAAGTAAAGCTTGAAAAGCTCCTGGGGTTTGGTAATGTATAGTATCTTCATCTCTGAAGCAGTTACAGGAGGTACAAAAATGAGATTGACTGGGAGTGTCTGCTAATTCTGGGTATAGACATTTGAAATTTTAGCATATACTTAGGATCTCAAAGGGCTTTGGCTCATATTGGTAATTTTTATATTGTGTATTGTTTATGCGTTCTGTTTATTACAATGCAAACCGGCAGTTCCTTCCTCAGTTCTCCCCTTCAGAAAACAAGAGAAAGCCTAAAAAGTGGGTTTATGTTAGAAAACCATCTCTGCATATTAAAACTGCTTTTTTAAGAACAAAGGAAAAAAGCTAGGCTTAATTTATGCTTTGATTATTACTTCACAGTGGTTCTCCTATTTATTTACTTTTATGCTGTAATTGAAAAAGCAGATGGACAGTACAGTTCTTCCAAATGAAAGCCATGAAAATTTTCTCAGCTTCTTTTGTTCTTGTTGACCTTGTTTACTCTGTTTACTATGGAGTGTAGTAAGTTATGAAGATGGAGGGAGATAGTGGCTGTGTTTTCCAATACTGTTACCCATCGTTGCACCAGCGATCAATATTGAATGCAAAAAAAAAAGAAAAAAAAAAAGTCAGAAAACACAGAACCTTGGCAAGATCTGCAATTGTGAATGCACGAGGAAGGAGGAGGCGGGGAGGAAGTCAGTCTTGGCACCACAAGCAATATCAGTGCTCTTCTTGCTAAGCCACGTCATTTTTCAGTAGCGACCTGAGGGTCTACTGTCTCTGTAATGCAATGTTTAGCAAATTAGTTTTTGTTTGCTGGTATTTACCTGTGAAAGCCAATCCACTCACCTCCTGTCACAACCAGCCACGTATCAGGAGCATTTAGTTTGCCAGATATGTGACTATTACATAGCAAGCACGCCGGTCCTTCGTATTTCTATTATTACTGGTAAGTTGTGCTGCTGTGAGCAGCAAATTTTTCAACAGTGGAAGTTCTGTGAGCTTGTCTGCTTCTAGGTAGCACAGAAAAAAATATCTTTGCTTCAACCCTTCGTGCAGCATCTGTTATTTTGGTAGCCATTTTTATTTCTTCAAGAAGGAAAAACAAACAGGCATACGTGAAACTTTACCTAACCTCCTGTTTAACTTTGCAATTCCTGTGTTTGTAAAGGATAAATTCTAACAAGTCAAACAGGCTATGAAATGGTGCATATGCATATGTAAAGGTATATTTAAATCCTTCCTCTTTTTGTCTCCCTCTCTGACTGAGGGCATGGCAGCCACATAAATATGGGTGCTGTAAAGCCATTGTAGTGCATTATTTCTAGTATCCTTACATGCTTTTAGCACTCAAGACATGATGTAATCATTTACAAACATTTGTCTCGCCAATCCTGACCACAGTCTGTCTACCTTGTAAAACTGGTTATTTAGTCCTCCTCTCCACATGCAGTGCTAGGGCAGTTACACTAACCTCCTAATAAGACATTTAGTTTCTGTTGGCTCAAATCTTAGTAGCACTGAGTACTTGGAAATTGCATTGGTCCACACGGTATGATTTTTTTCTCCTCTTTCATTCTTTACAAAGAAAGGTTCTGAATTAACTCTTCTTCTTTTCAATTGGATCAAAGTAAAAAAAATTTCAATAAATTTATAGATTCCCAGTGGTTTTCCCTTTTTTTTTTTTTTGTTAAAAAAAAATCCTTTGCAACATTTGCAGCATATCTTCTTACATAGGTACAGCTGACAAACCCACTCAATGCTAATTAGCAGCCCACCATTTGGGTTCCTATGGGTTCAGTTGCAGCTGGACATCTGACATCTCTTTGGATAGTTAATATAGGAAGTACAGCGCCTTGCAGAAATCCCTGCCTGTGGTCAGATCCGTACATATGAGGCGAGTATCCTTCATATTAGCATTTAGCTCTACACACTCTAACAGCGCATGCAATAGATTACCTTCCCAATACACCCAGGTTTTCAAGGTGAAAAGAATCATGGCCTTAAAGAGGGACATTACCACACATAAATAGCCCACACAGATACGCTCCTTCGCATGAATGAACTTACTGAATATAATAAACAAACAAGCTGAAAACACATTAAAAAAAATAAAAGCAACATTTGAAGTCTCTCTTACAATATAGATACAATCAGAATGTGATCGTGGAAAGCCTTAGAGTGTGCGAAATGTATATAAACTCTGCTGGCAGAGAAAGGCGGGCAGGCAGCAGGGAAAGTGCTGTGGCGTGCTGGTGCTGCAGCAAAATGGTACTGGCAGCACCACCCTGCACAAGCACCCCAAGATGACCGAACAAAACTGCTCCGTTTTGCCCTTAGTGACTTAACTTGAAGCTAAATTGTCATCACATGCTATCATCAGCACGCAGGGAAGAAAATTTATTTAAGTAGCCTGAAATTAACCTTGTGAAGGCAATGAACAATGATGCTACACGTCACTATGGACACTCAGACAATTCTACAGATTTTAGGAAGGTAATACAGATGTGTAGAACATTAATTTATTTTTATTGCTTATTCTCCTATGCCCTGATTTTTTTTTTAAGTTAAATATATCAAAAAATATCAACGTAGTGAGGAAAAGCAGCACAGAACTATCTCGGGTAGGCAGTATTTGATGATACTTAGCATTGAAAGAACATTGACAATTAATACTCCTAAAATATTCCTCAGTTTATTCTAACAATGTTCATGTGATTTGTATAAGCTTTTTGTACATTTCTAGTAGGAAAATTTCATCACAGGAATATTCACAAAAATAACAATTGCATGATACTTTACTGTAATTTATTAAAGGAGTTTTTATGTTAAAAGCTACGCCAGCACATTTTCAGCAATACAAAGCTCACTTTAGATTCATCTGGAAACAGAAATAGTGCCATCTGACCTCAGTATATGGTCAAATGAATTATGAATGTTTTATATCGAATATCTGTTTGAGAGACCCTAGCAGAGCTAATATCTTCCAAATCACAAAGATAAGAAGAAATAATGTTCATGCTAAATTATTAGCCCTTTTTAGGAAGCTCACATAATAGATGGCTAATGTTGTTAGAGAATGTTTAAAATAATAGATAAGTTAATCTTTTAAGAAATCTTTCCAAGGTGCCTGTGATAGGCACATCTCCAGTTTTGCAGGTTCTTCTATCTATGTACCCAACTTCAGTTCTAGTAAATAATGTAGGGAGCTGATTTTGGTAACATATTGACTGAGGTAATATTGACGGTTTGTCTGAAAGTTGGGCAGTTTTTGAAATCTGTAGATATAATATGTGTATGGCAACTGGTACAAAAAAAAGCTCTTGCAAGTTCAAGAATCTTTCAGCAAAAATTGAGCTTTGCTCACTGATATTGTTTTTACTGAGTCAGATCTGTTCTTCATATTGAAGGAGGAAGTTTTCAGAAAGTAATTCGTTATTTGTAATGAACTGTGGAAAGTGTTGGACTGTGTTAATAGATTTGCTTGAACTCAATTTCATTTACTGGACCTAACATGCTGAGAAACTTCCATGGCCCCCAGTAAAGTAAGAGTTTCAACTGTGCTGGAAATATTAAATCAGACCTAGTCTAATTAAGGTAACTGTCAAATAATTTGTAACAGTTGTGTTTAATATCTCCAGTAATTTCAAATGTGAATTAAATGCACTTTAAAATCTTAAATTGATCATCAGCAGTGTAGTCAAACTTTGACAGCCACTTGGACAGGCAGTGTGGGGGTGGAGGATGCTGGCATGGCTGGCAGCATGGTCACCATGTGTTTCTTCCTCACCGACCACCAGCCTGGAATTACAGGAGGGAGGATTTATCCATTTGGGTTGCAGTTCCTGCTCAAAGACTTGTTCCCTGTCTCCTCGCCAGAAGAGGCACTGAATGTGATGGAAATATGAGCTTGGGCAGTTGGATAACTTGAATTGCATTGGCCTTGCATGGGGAGCCCCCCTTACAGGAAGATGCACCTGCAGGAGGGAATGTGCTGCCGCAGGTCTCCCCATGCTAGAGGAGCTCTGCACACCTGCGGGGGAAGACTCCATCAGTTCCCTTGTCCGCCTGAGTTTTGATGGTTTCCATAGAAAAGCTCAGGATTAACAGGCAATGAAAGCTATGTTGATTTTTTTTGTTTTTCAGGAAGTGGTTTTAAACCGCCAACCTCTTTTCCAGAAGCTAGCAAGCAGCTCTCAGCTGCAAACAAAATATAGTCATTATTGGTCTTATTAATTTTTGTTACCAAGTCATCAATGCTAATTATGATAATATGAAAATCTTAAATCAACTGAACTATTTAGTTCTATACAACCCTAAGTTCATATCAATTCCCATTCTTATTTAAAAAAAAAAACAACCCACAAACAAAAAAAACCACACCACCAAAAAACCAAAGCTACCATGACTGTCCTTTTTAGGTTTACATTTGCAAGGAGTTCATCTATGTGGATAGGATGGGGCCTTGCAAGCGTTCCGGATTATGTACAGGTTATGTAGAGTATCTCTTAATTCACAGTAGTCCTATTTAAATGCTATTCAGTTTCAAGGGGGCAACCTCTCAAGTGATTTGTTGAACTGGGATGCCTTTTTTGTCTCATTAAGGCATATTATTGGCAATATCATTAAAGAGATCAGGATAATTCAATGAATAGTTTAGTAGTTTATGGTGATTCTTCTCCAGAAGAACGTTTACAATTGTGTGCCTGGAGTTGCTGAACGGACATGTATTAAAGTTGTATATAGGTAAGAATTTCTAGTGACAAGGAAACTTTAATTTGTAATTAGAATTTCCATTTGACTTTTGAATGTGTCATTTTGGAAAGGCCAAATAACATTATACTGTTATAATAAATAGCGAATTTGAAATTTATAGTGAGTTTTAGGGGGAAATCTTGTACTGAATTATGTCTAATAAGAGGTCATTGCCCATGCAGTTAAAGTAAGAGCAATAACTTAAGAAAATATTCTCAAAAATATATTTCCATGGGAAAAAAAATTAAAAGGTTTCTAGTCCCCTCAGGTGTGTATGTGCATCTACCGCCTTACATGTTTTTTCAGTGTGTGGTAGCCCTCTAAGAAATACCTCATGCCACCTTTTCCTAGCTTTCAATGAGGAGAAAGAATCCTGAAATCATATGAGTTGGCAAACTTAACACCAAGGGGCTTTCTAGTCTTTTGGGCTTTTTAAAAAAAAAATTGGGCTAAAAACAACTTGCTTACATCTGCAGAGGAAGTTGTAGGGAAACACTGAAGGGTCTTATTGATGCAAGAAAGAGATGTTCCGGTGGGAATCAAGTTCTCAGCTTATACTTGCAAGAGCAAGTGGCTTATTCATTTCAAGCCATCGGACACTGAATTATACTGACTTTCTCAGTCTCTTTTTGCTGTTCTTGGGTCTCCACCAGTCTTCGTAGTCTAAGTCTACCGATTTAGTAGCATGACCACACTTGGCCTTGGTAATGCTCTGCAAAAATCAGTCTCAAACAGTGCACAGTGGGGCAACCTAAATGTGAACTCTGCATTGCTTTCTTTTGTGTCCCTGCTGCAATGCTGTTCTACATGCAACTTTTAACACTTCATAACAGTTTTGTTAATACGGTTGATACTTGACCTCGGGCACAGAGATCCATTTTACTTTTACCACTTTTGGAACTGCAAATACTCGTGTAGCTGAACACCTGAGTCATTTGATGCTTTCTGTGAACTTAAATGGTAGGTTAAGTGAGAAATAAAATGTGGATTTTTTTTCACATGTGGTAGCAACAGAATCTACATAGCAACACCAAACAGCTGTGTGTGTGCGCTAGGTCTTCTTAATCCATTTTAAGTATAATTTAGCTGTCTGAAGAGTGTAATAAAGAAATCCTAACACTCCCCATTTAAATTCTATCTTTATCTGGACAAGATTACCATGTATTCTTCCCAAGTCCAAGTGAAACAGAATAGCCAGAAATACAGGTTTGCAGAGTCTTTTCTCAGATGCTGAATCAAATCTTTCTGTAATGCATAAACGAAGGCAACAGATCTGTGAAGCTACAGATACCCAGTGTCTGAGTTAGAAGAGCAGAAAGTATAAGGTCCCAGCCTAATGCAGATACTTAGATGCAAGAACTGTGCCAGCATCAGTGGTTTGGGGCTGAAGAAGGGTGTGCAAATCTTAACTTAAATTCTGTCATGGCTTGGCCCACATCTACTGAAATTTTCTCAGCGTTTCAGGTTAACACACCCAAAATACTCTGCTGTGAATCAGGGGATTTATGTTTAGTTGCAACTCCAGATCTGTAAAATTGGCTTAAGCATAGGCTTTGGAATGCAACCCTTATACAGGCAAGCTGTGTTTGGTTTCGGGTTTCTTACAGGCTTGCATGCAAAATTGTCTCATTGCTTGAATTGATACCTCTAATTAAACAGATTGAGTGTGCTGCAATATTTGTCCTTTAGTATTACAGCTCAAACTAACACCCAGTGTAACTCTCCTTAAGTCACTGGAATTATACGAAGAGAGAGATAGGCCTCTTTTTCTCAACACACTGTCTTTTTCAGTAAGTTTATGGGTTTTTTTTAATGCCATTTCTAGATCCAAGAAGCATGTACTTGTCTCTGGAATAATCCTATTCTTTTTTAAAGATGTGGTGTCAGAAAGAAAAGATGGAAGTCTTGGTGTGTCATTGGCAATATGCTTACAGTATCTTCATCTTATGTTTACAGTTTCATGATGCATTTGTCTTCTTATGTGATGCATCTTGGTCTTTTGTGGATTCATATTATTTTTAAAGAAACTAGTGCCAAATTCTGGATTATGTGAACAAATTCTCTCCTGTATATGGTGATGTGGGTCAAATATTCAGGGTTTTGATTCACCCTTCAAATTGAGCACCCTTGATAAAATTTTAATTCCTTTTTAGTAGAATAGCAATTCTCTTTGTTTAAAACTCATTGTTATGGAACATTTTGGATGTTTAGTCGGATGGAGTCATGCAAATAAGAGATAGACCCTACTTCTGCATGCATGAATTAAAAAATAATTAACTTTTCTGATGTCGTTCCACTGATGAGAGGGATTGGAATAGTTAAATATATGCAGAAGTATTTGCAGGATTGAGGTTTGTCTGTGGCTTAGCAAATCCTTGCATTTCTATAGCAATCTGACAATTGGTTGGCTCACTTCACTGCTTTAATATAATTTCATTTTCTTGGAAATGTATTGTAAGATTACCTCTTATGGAAAGCAAAGATAATTAGAGTATGTGAGGCTCCCTCCACTCCTTAGCAGTAGAGTGGGAGGACGGGGGGAGGGATCCAACTTGTCAACACACGGTTCCATTGAAGCCTCTTTGCACCTGCCCTGTCCTCTTAGCTTCCCAGATATTGTAAGGTTCTTCTGATCAGATTAAGATATCAAATTTATTAAAATTCAAAGGTGGTAGGATTTGGAGAGGGGTGACTTGCTCATCTCTGGTAATAAAAACATATTGAGAAATCACTTGAACTATTTGGTATACAATTCAATTAAAATAAATGTCTGTTGCCTAAATTGAGTGGATTACTTTTCTATTTTAATGTGAAAAAGTAATAAAAATATTAGGAACATGTAAAATAATGCGATGCAATGAAGTCAAATCATGATTTTAACTTCACTCCAAATAGTCAAAGCAAAGCAATGCAATGACTTAAAAGGATCAGAGCAAGTGCTTCCTTATATAACATACTCAATAACATCTGGAATTATAATAGCTAGACTTAATGTCACGAAACTGCATGATTCTGATCCTTCTGATCTACGTGGATTATCAGAAAAGTCTGCAGAGGAATTCTTCTCTTCTTGGTACTGTATTCTATTGTATCATGGTCACAAGGCCTAGTAACAATGCCTTTCAAAAACCACATTTGCTTTAGTATCTCTCAAATAACTGTGTTACGTAGCAGAACCAAAGTCAGTTCTTCTGTTTTGTTTTGTCTTTCTAGCAGAGAGAGGCTTAAAAATAAAATAAAACATGTCAACTGAGACTTTTTTTTTCCCCTGGCGTGACAGTTTTAATGCATTATGCTCAAGGCTTGATTTTGTCGAGCACCTTAGTAACGAGGTAGATGAAAGATAGTCTTTGAATGGAATGAACTGAAATCTTTGAGGTGGGTTGTTTTTATAGTAGGCCTGTTTCTAGATATATTTCCAGTTAGTTCAAGAAATGCTGAATTCTAGACCATGAATAACTGTGAAGGCAAAATTGGTGAATGTCTAACCCGAGTTTGTGATGCACACAAAGTGAAATTTTAATACCTATGTAGGGCTGTAAGTAAATATTCTGAGCAGGGTGATTGCATGAGCGAGAAGGGAGCTCCCTAAAAAGCTATTTAAAAGTTTTATATCTCTCTCCTACGTTTAGTTCCTGGGGCAGGGACTATAACATTTTAAGATGCCTTCATAGAGGACCAGAACAGAGCTAAACTGACTGAAGAGCAGGCCAGGAAAGGTATTATTACTTGAGCTTTTATCATATTCTTTTTTCTTTAGAGAATGTTTCAGACTGTTCCTGACCTATGTAAAAACGCAGATGAATAGTATTTGTCCCTTCCACCGTGCCTTGCCATCCCTAGCCAGCAGTGAAATCTGCACATCGGTATGTGCAGACCATTTCTTGCCACCTTTTATAGCACCAGCCTTTTTTTTTTCTTTTTTCATCTTTTTTTTTTCTTTTCTTCTTTTTTCTTTTTTTTTTCCTTCTAGAAATTTGCTCGTATAAAATAGTAACCAAAGATACACAAGATACTGTCCTGCAGCCTTTTATTTAGAGCTACAAGCTGCATGGTCGATTTGGGAAACCTTATGAGAAAATCTGTGTCAGAATCTATAAAATTTCTTTGCTTTTTGAGTGAGGAAAAAGTTCTGAATGGAGTGAATAATAACGTGGGTTTATCATGGAATAGCTTTATGTCACACGATAGTATAACGCTCTTAAGAAGCATCTGGATAGGATACAGAAAAGCTAAAAAATCATAACTAATTTCATATAGCTTAAAGAGATATGAACATATTATTGGGTTAGGTTTGTATTTTTTGTCCAATAGTTTTGCTATTTTACTGAAAACTCATATCTGTACATGTGTAAATGTAACTGGATTGTAATCAATAGAATTACTCACCAACAAGCACAATTTATATTAGCCGGGGGCAGGGATTCCCATTCATTAAATCTGTGGAGGACATGCCTTTATCTATTTCCGTGGATGCAGCCTGGAGCATCCAACATGTCATGGATTAGATAAATCGTGCCTGACATGCCTGTGTTTCTGGAAAATAGGACAAAAAATTCTTTTGTCCTTTGTGTCTTGTCTGCAAAAGCAGTGGTGCTTTCCCCCCACCTATAGAGAATGACAGGAGATAATTTTCCTTGCTTGAAAAACTTTTTTTAAATTATAGGCATGTTTTACATAGAGATATAAAAAATGGACCTGCCAGCATTTTCACAAGTATCAAGAGAAGGACAGTCAACCTACTAACTGCCACGTATTCCAGCTCTCAAAGCATTTGCCTAAATCAGTTCCATCAGGTGTAGGCTTGCCAAAATTGAAGTTTCCATAGCCCTTCTTTATAAATAGCCATTTTGTTAGAACTTCTCCGCTGAAAAAGAATGTGTTCACTTTCCCAGAAAGACACTAGCCCTGTGGTCAAGTGATTTTTGTGGGCTGCTGGAAACCCAAGCTAAATTCCTTCGTGAAGTGAATACACATTTACACAAATTTAAACCACTCCAAAAAGAGATCATTGTGCAAGTATCCCCAGTTAGTCAACAGCCCAACTGTTGGGACGTTTCCCTGAAGCATTGGGAACTTACAGAGCAGGCTTCAATAGGGGCCTTTGAGTAAAATACAGACCTTAATTTCTTTCAAGTTTTGAAACTTTTATAAGGATTTGCTTCCATAATAAGTAGGTGTGAGAGTGTAGCTTACGTATAGATCTGCAGACAAGACAAATTCTGACAGAACTTTGCAACACAGAAAAAAAAAATTTGACAGTGTTTTTCTCCTTCTCCTATTCACAAGCAATAACATCTTGAAGCAAAGCATCAGGCAAAATGCCATGGAAGAACAATTATGATTAGTTATCTGTAATTTTGTGATTGCAGGGGCATGTGCAGACACCAAAGCCTGATTCAAGGGAGATGGGATTCTTATTTCTTACTGGCATAAAACATGGTTTCAAACTTGTCTCCTATGACAGAGAATGAAGAAACAACTTTATAAAAGTGAATTCAGGATAGTCTGACTTGTCGTGTTTTTCTCTTTTGCAGAAGGGTCATGGCTGGGATCTGTTACTGAGAATAAAGGTAGCCTGCTTGTGCAGCGGAGCATTTAGATGTTCAGAGAGTTAGTCAAACTCTGTTATTTCAAGCCCTCGTGCCTTTGGAATTTGTACTTTCTTTATTTTTTTCTTTTTTTTTTTTTTTTTTTGGCAGCTCGAAGTGTTACTTAACTGTGAATTTTCATGGAGTCTCACTAAGAACCAGAATTTGATGGCTCTGAGCTCTGATGCTTAAGTCTGCCACCATAGACACCAGGAGGAGCCCATTGTGCCATAAAACATTTGCAGGACCACCTTTCATTGGCATCTTTAACAGTCTTCCCTGCTCTGATTTGTAGAGAGTTGAATTCAACTCCGACTCCACAACATTGGTATATGTGGGCCAATGCTCTTACAACACACTATATAAAATATGTTCATATGGTCTTTGTCATAGATAGAAAAACCAATGTTTTCTTCATTAGTGCTAATAAAACTTTCTTATGTATCTTTATCTGTTATATTGCATCATGGTGTTTATTTTTGCTTACACTTTTTGAATATAGAGACTTACTGGTTTATGGAGTAGCTATTTTCTTGATTGTAACTGTGTCTATGGGGGCACAATCCCGCAGTTTTTTGAAGGAAAGAAAAACATTTATTCATCTGGATATACTGTGATTTAAAACCTAGAAACTGTTTTCCAGCATATCATATGGCACATATTTATCTCTGTTTAAAAAGGAAAAAAAAAAAGAGAAAAATCATTTGAATTTCACAAGAGCAGTGTGTGACTGCAATAAATGGTTTTTGGCAATGATGTTAGTATTTTCTAGATACAATACACAACTGTTACTTTTTAAGTATGTTATAACGTGTCCTATTTAAACTTTATTAAAACTAAATCTGTGTCTGGATATAGAATTTCCATAAAACAGCTGTTTAATTGATTCTGGCTAAGGTTCAAATTTCTCCCACTGATTTCCAACATCCTATTCTTTTATTTCCATTCTTGTTCTGCCTGCTGCCTTCTTACTTCCCCTTAGCTTCCCTTTCTTTCCTCTCCACTTTTCCCCCTCCCAAATTTGATGCTAACTTAACATCATCTTGAGGGTTTTATGCTTTATCAGCACCTGCTCTCCTTTCATGGTTGACCCCTTGCTGAACCCAAAACTCTCTACTGCAGTCCAGACCCTGCTAATCATTTGCATCCCCAGTCTTTGTCAGACAAATGAAGAATGGCCAATGTGTACAGCAAAGCAAAGGTTCTAAGAAAGTCGGTGACAATCTGCAAATTTCTAGTGAATTAAATGACTCATCTCTTCATGCTGGAAGGCTACTATCTTGTTAGTGTGCTTTTGTCTTATGTTCATGCCCAACTTGCTCTATTGCAGTCACTGTAGTAGTTAACCTTCAATTTTGGGCAATGGGGCAACAAAGCAACATCTGATTTCGCATCTCCCTAAGACAGTGTGATGTAAGCTGACCTCAACTGCTTAATGCTGAAGGGAATGACTAATCTAATCTTCAAGTATTCAGGTGGTACTTAACAGGAGATAGGAAGATTTTTCTCTCCCCAGAGTGCAATTGGCCTTTTTTTTTTTTTTTTTTTTTTCCCCTTTTTAATTGCCTGCTGATGAAAATCAAGAGATTAGTCATTGCTGGACACAGTGTATGTGTTCTTTGAGGTGGCATAAAATTCTGTTCTAGTAAGGCTCAAACCTAACAGTTAACTAAACATTTTATCCCTGTCTGTGTGGGTACAGCAGACTGCCAAGAACTGTCTGTTTTTTCTTTGCTTCTCAATACAAAGCATCCTGCTAGGATAACTTCAGTTTTTCATCAGCTTCTTTTTCCAGAAAGTCTTGGTCACAGATAGAGCCTCAGGCTCTTGGTTTTTTGCACAAACAGCTCTATCTCCTGAGGGCTGAACTGGTTTAGTTTTATTAAAGTATAGTAGAAGTTTTATGAAAAGTAATGGGTTGGGGTTTAGAGACAATCAGGCCATGTGATCTAATATGTCCAGGAGCCTGTCCTTTAAAACTCACTTCATAGAATCATAGAATCACAGAATAGTTTGGGTTGGAAGGGACATTTAAAGGTCATCTAGTCCAAACCCCCTGCCATCGGCAGGGACATCTTCAGCTAGATCAGGTTGCTCAGAGCTCCATCCAATCTGACCTTGAATGTTTCCAGGGATGGAACATCTACCACCTCTCTGGGCAACCTGTTCCAGTGTTTCACCACCCTCATTGCAAAATATTTTTTCCGTATCTAGCCTAAATCTACCCTCTTTTAGTTTAAACCATTCCCCCTCATCCTGTTGCAACATGCCCTGCTAAAAAGTTTGCTGCCATCTTTCTTATAAGCCCCCTTTAAGTACTGAAAGGCCATAGTAAGGTCTTCCTGAAGCCTTCTCTTCTCCAGGCTGAACAACCCCAAATCTCTCAGCCTTTCCTTATAGGAGAGGCGTTCCATCCCCCTGATTATTTTTGTGGCCCTCTTCTGGATCCGCTCCAACAGGTCCATGTCTTTCTTGTGCTGAGGGCTCCAGAGCTGGACGCAGTACTCCAGGTGGGGTCTCACCACAGCAGAGTAGAGGGGCAGAATCGCACAGCTTCCAGGAGGATCTGTTCCATGATCTTAGGCACAGGTGATCTTATCTCACAGAGGTGAGACTGACTGGCCTGTAGTTCCCCGGGTCTTCCTTTTTTCCCTTTTTAAAAAATGGGAGTTATGTTTCCCCTTTTCCAGTCAGCAGGAACTTCACCGGACTGCCACGACTTCTCAAATATGATGGATAGTGGCTTAGCAACTTCATCCGCCAGTTTCCTCAGGACCCGCGGATAGATCTCATTGAGTCCCATGGACTTGTGCACCTTCAGGCTCCTTAGATGGTCTCGAACCTGATCTTCTCCTACAGTGGGTGACTCTTCATTCTCCCAGTCCCTGCCTTTGCCTTCTGCAGCTTGGGCAGTGAGGCTCGAGCACTTGCCGGTGAAGACTGAGGCAAAAAAGTCATTGAGTACCTCCCCCTTCTCCGTATCCCAGGTAACCAGGTCTCCTGTTTCCTTCCGGAGAGGGCCCACATTTTCCCTAGTCTTCCTTTTATCCCCAACGTACCTACAGAAGCTTTTCTTGTTGCCCTTGACATCCCTGGCCAGATTTAATTCTATCAGGGCTTTAGCTTTCCTAACCTGATCCCTGGCCGCTTGGATAATTTCTCTGTATTCCTCTCAGGCTACCTGTCCTTACTTCCACTCTCTGTAGGCTTCCTTTTCATGTTTGAGTTTGTCCAGGACCTCCTTGTTCATCCATGCAGGCCTCCTGGCGTTTTTGCCTGACTTTCTCTTTGTTGGGATGCATTGCTCCTAAGCTTAGAGGAGGTGATCCCTGAATATTAACCAGCTTTCTTGGGCCCCTCTTCCCTCCAGGGCTTTGTCCCATGGCACCCTACCAAGCTGAAGAGGCTGAAGTCTGCTCTTTTGAAGTCCAGGGTAGTGATCTTGCTGTGCGCCCTCCTTGGTGCCCCAAGGATCTTGAACTCCACCGTTTCATGGTCACTGCAGCCAAGGCTGCCCTTGAGCTTCACATTCCCCACCAGCCCTTCCTTGTTGGTGAGAACAAGGTCCAGCATATCACCTCTCCTTGTTGGCTTCTGTACCACTTGGAGAAGGAAGTTATCATTGATGCATTCCACTTCTGTCTACTGTGTCTGTGGCTGTGCTCACTATCCATTTGTAAATCCTGTGCTTTTGGTTCCACTCTACTTTTTCAATGTTCAGCAAAAAATGATACCGCTTACTCTTTTGCCTACCTATGGAAGATCGTAAACTTAATAGTTTTAAACATTGATGTGTTTTTTTGTGAATCAAAAATTCTGAGACTGTAATAGTTTCTGATGTATTGTGTAAGCATTTATGTCTTTATGCATGGGAAAGAAGAATGAAAAATGTGGTTTTATTTCAATAAGTATGCATTTTTGTTATGTACATGTACACAGGTGGTCCTATGTACGCAAAAACTGCGAGGTTAATTCGGGGGGGGGAATCTTGGCCCCGTCCATGCAACGCTGGCATAGATTCACAGAGGTATTTTCATGTCCATTGTTGTGTGCTACCTGTAAGACCAATAGCCAAGTGGATCTACATAACCATAGACTTTCCATCACTCTCTTCTCTATGCACCTCTCTCCCTTGTTCCCTTCCTCTCTCTCTGTGGAGCTAGCTTTTAACTGGGCAGACTTTGCCCCTTTGACTTGGATTCTGCCATCCTTCTCCTAACTCGGTCACTTTCCAAGTCAATCTACTTGTTATTCAGTAAAACAGCAGAGGTTTGACAGCTGGCAGAAGAGCCAAGTGATGCTCTGGAAACATGCAGTAACTGTTGGCATTAAGTTCCGTTTACTCTTGCACTATGCAGTTAAAACTGTGTAAAAACTATTTCCAGTGAATTATTAATAAAACTTGGTGAAGTTGAGCTTTCCCAGTGCTAAATGGAAGAGGCATTGCTGCGCAGCACTATCCTCATAGAGTTTACTAGTGGAGTGTGTCCATTTCATGATATTAGTTATATATTTGTCTCAGTTGTATGCTTGTTTCATTTAAAGTAAAGACATCAGAAGTTAATCGTTATTTCTTTCCCAAGCATGCCTTTGAAAAATGGCACTTTTAAAATTGCTAATATATTCATCATAAAAATGAAAAATTCTTTGAAAATCTGTTTGCAATACAGTGTTCTTCTGATTAATAACCCTTGGAAATCTGTGCTTGTTATACCATAAACATGACCTTTATAAAAACATCAGAAAAATCCAACTGCAGAATATGCCAGGTCAAAGATTTTTTTTAAATGTCAAAAAAGTGTAAAGCTTTAAAATTAATATTATTTTTATAATACTTGGCTGATGCTTGTATTTTTGCTGTATTTTATCTCTTTATTTGTAGTGGGGTTTTTTTGGAGTTTTTGTGGTTAGGATCTGTTGGGAGACTGTGACCCCAGGGGAGCACAGTTTGGGATAAGTCTTAATGCCCTTCAGCAGCTTCTTCCCTGTCATTCAATACTTAGATCAATTTAGTTTGTAACAACATTTTTGCTGGGCCTGTAGCTGGTTAGATCTGGTAGGGCCTAGTAGCTCTCCAGTAGAGGCTACTAACCACATACTCTGACCTGCTGGTTAGGAGACGTCCACAATGCAATAGTCAATAATGGTGCAGACAGTCTAGCACTGTCAGAAAATTTCTTTATCTGCTGAAAGCTGTAGAGAAACACTGTACATGCAATTTTGGGGCAGTGCACATTTGTAACACTGTGCCTTTCCTCTAACTTCATCGGATTGCAGTGCTCCTCTGAAAACACCCATGCTTCCCACACACCTCAAGATGTACCTTAGCTTGAGTGTGAATGTAAATCCTTCCGCTGCAGGCTGGAAATCATACTGTGGGTAGCTGCTTTATGTGGGAATAGCTAGTCAAGATGAAGACCTTATGGTCATGAGACGAAAAGGGAAAGCTGTTTTTCCTTTGATATCCAGACAAACTTTTCTGGCCTGGCATTACTGCTTGGTGGTAGGAATGTCTGTATATATTTCTAGCTCACTCTAGGCAAGGCAGGCTTTTCACTTCTTTGGATTCACTTTCTTACTAAAGAAAGTAGAAAGTTGTATAAAACATGAGCGGTAGGGGAAGGAACTGCAGAATAGAGCTGGGAATACATAGTTTGCCAAAAGTAAAGAGAATTATTAGTGCAGAGTGGACTCATT
Source organism: Calonectris borealis (assembly GCF_964195595.1). NCBI lineage: Eukaryota > Metazoa > Chordata > Aves > Procellariiformes > Procellariidae > Calonectris > Calonectris borealis. Next base: position 129,620,742 of record NC_134313.1, read on the forward strand.
GGTCCACTCGTCTTCCTTCTAGCATTTATGGCTGGGAGGGAAGAACAGGTTTTGACATTGTCTTTGCTATCATGAGATCACTCAAGTCTGAGTGGAAGCGTGTTCAGTTCACTACTAGACTAAAACCAGGGAAGGATGTTGCAGTGCTCAGAGCACTAAATTTAGGGCTCAATTCCTTAACCTGCCACAGATTCCTGTGTGAGCTGTGAGCAGGTGACTTATGCTGTCTGTCCTAGGTTCCTAGCTGAAAAACGGGGATAAGCTCTTGCCATATAGAAATGTCCTGAGAATTAATAGCAGAATTGCTTGGAGAAAAATAAGGCTGCTGGGTATTTAACATTTGATTTTGTTTTGTAAGGCAAACAAAAATGAAAAGCTCCTCCATTCTCAAGAGGGAGGAGAGCTAAGGTTCATGGGCATTTTGCTTGTTTGTCCTCTCTGAAGCCATGATGCTGGCAGTCTTGGGCTTTCTGATTCTCTGGTAGCTGGCATGGCTGGTACTTGGTATGGGCAGCTGGTAATAAGCCAGGTGGCTAAACTGGACAATTTCTTGTCGTTTCCTTCTACTAGAAACAGCCAGAACTTTACAGAAAGTGGAACATTCGTTTTGTATCATTTAATTTTCAGTGATCCAACAGCTTCCAATAGGGAAAAAAAATCAACCAAATTTGTCTGACCAACTGGAATAAAACCTCAAAGGATTCCGAAAAGCTCAATTAGGTAGGTCATGTTGCTAAAATAAAAAGCTTAGTTGCTACCCTTGTGCAATTTATAATCCATAGAAGATGTTGCCCGTAGTGAGTTAGTGGAATTCATTTCTAGACAGTGTTAAATATTGAAGTTCAGATCATAGTTTTTCAATAGATTTTATTTAATTAAAAAAAAAAAATTTAATTGGTAAAGTGTTTCCTGTGGGCCGTAGCATATTCTAGATATGGGGGGGAAAGGGGTGGTACTTTGTGGGGTTCATGGAGGCTCTGACATTAGTGTCCTTGTGGCCTGAGGTGGATAAGGTCTGAACAGTGCTGTGCATTTTGATCCTATTCAGACAGACTGGACTTTATTGTCTGTAACCTGGACCCACTTCTCTGTTAATGCAGATGGATAATGGCAGAGGAACAGGAGGGAAGAAGGTAGCAAAAGGGAGCAGGAACCTGAGCTTGTTTACTAAAAGTAATGAAAGGAGATAATGGATTTCAGAGTATTCATGCAAATTTGTCTCTGCATTTTCCTAGTGTAACATCATAATAGTAGTTTCTCAGGATTCTACACAATGAAAAGAGAAATCTACTCCTTTAGGTGTACCAAGGGGTACATTTTTCAATCAAAATTCTTGTATCAGGATATATGATTTTACGTTTCTCAAAACGCTAGTAAGTGTGAAAGAAAAGACTTTAAAAAAAAGAGTATGATGCATAGCCGCAGGCTTCTAAAACTAATAATAATAATAAAAAGCATTATTTTTCTAAACTAGCTCACTTTGCAGGAATCATAGAATAAATATTGTCTCTAGACAAAATAATACTTTGAATAGCAGCAAGTGACCAGAGCTGATTCAAACTTTCCAGGTGAATAGTGTATGTGCTGAAAAATGCACTCCATAAATAAATAGTGGGTACTGATTTGTGCCAAACTGGAAGAGTTTTACTTTTTTTTTTTAAAAAAAAAGAAGGGAGAAAAAGAGGGAAAGAGATTAGAAAATATTTGAAAATATTTTTGTAATGAGTAGTTTTGAATTGTTTGGGTTTGAATGTTTGAAATTTGCCAATATTTAAATAATAAAAAAGGTTAAGTATCCAAGTACAAACTATAGAATTTCATTTTGGGTGAAAGAAATGTTTCAGCTGACACAATGATTTTTTTTTCCCTTAATTGTCTTTATTTTTTGGTTTGGCCAGTGAACTGAAAAATCAATTACTCGCAGATCTCCACAGCTGAGACAGTGTTGCATTCATCCTCTTCAAAGTGACTAGCCACTGTTAACATTACCAACAGCAAAACCTATGAAAGGAAAGCTTGTATTGCCACACAGTGTACTTGATCCTCAAGCTGTCTCAGGAGAGTCAGCGGGATCAAGGCTGGTGTGTTTGGAGCCCCATTTTGAGGGTTCTTCTCTTCTAGTGGGTGTCAAATATTTAATACAGTTGGGTTTTTTCTTTCTTCTCTGAAAATAGGAGGGATAATATGAAACAATATTGTGTTTAAATGTGGATATCCTCATTTTTAAAATATTTTTGAGATTATTATATAATGAAAGCACTCTCCCAAAAAAGTCTGTGAACAGTGCAGGAGTCAAAAGCATTTTGTTTTAAGATCCTCATTTCCCCTTCTAAAAAAAAAAAAAGAAACAAACCACACACACACACACACAAACAACAACAACAAAAAACCCTTACAAGGAACTGAGTTCTAACACTATAAATGGTCAGAAAATAGATTTTCTGAGCAATAAATTCTCAACAGGCATCATGTTATTTGTTCACACATAACCTCCTTTCAGTCCATACGGAATAATATGTAGCCTATTAAAATTAAATACTTAAAATTAAAAGTGTATCCGTTTATGCACATAAAAGGTACAGGTTGCATGTTAGCTAACTTTCTGTATGCTGAGTTCATATTTGAGTCACTTGAGTAGTATAATAACTACTAGTAAGTAGTTTGGTCATTAGGTGAAGCCTATTTTGCCAAGTCAGGTTAGATCACTGGTACTACTTATTATGGAACTGAACGTACCTTTAAAGTGATAATCCAGTAGTTTTTAAGAAAAGTATCTGTTGCAAAAATGAAGACTATCATACAGTGATAAAAGGGAGTACCCTGGTAACTATAGGTCCTGACAAGTTACTTTAAGCTAATTCCTAAAAGCCAGATCTACAATTCATGTCGCGTTGTCTCTATTATATCCCAGAGAACATTATTCTTTTGTCTTTGGATGTCTTTAAATTTCCCATTTTATCAGATTCTCTGAAGACCTAAATGTGATATCTAATATTTTAGATAAAGAAAGTTCATTATTCATCATGGCTAGCCTACTGTTCTTAATTGCTTATGTCTTTATTGTCTTTTGAAGAAAATCCTTGCAAATATATCTTTTTTTGGCCCACGGGCAAACTAAATTCATAATGAATTAAAAGTTCGAGCTGATATTAAGTTATCCAAATGTAAGTTTCTTAGCATTTATAAGATAGAACGTGAGCTCCCCACATATCCCTTCACTTTTATACTTTAAAATAACCTGCGTTAGTTTTCTTGAAAATTTTCTAGGGAAAAAAATCCTCTTTTGGCTCAGGCTGTCTAGGATATATTGTAATGCTTGTGAACTGTCAGATATTAGGATCCTATATAAAAAATATTAATGATAGTTTTTGAAGTTACCTTTTTAAGTTACCTAGAAGTTAACATTTAAGTTGGAAACCAGTGGTGCATTTCCAACTACTCCACTGAGTCATACCATACTGAAAGGTTCTCTGAGCTTCTGCCAAGGCAGAATGTGTGTATTGTTTTGATCTCTAATAAGCTATCACGGAAATATTGGGAGAGGCATGAGATGGGGTGGAAAACTTGGGAATATCCATATCTTGGAGAAACCAAATTATTATACTGAAAACAAACTCAGACTCCAGGATGGAAGGGAAATTGAACATTAGTTTAAGGTGTCTCTGATGTATTGAAAATGGCTGTGGCCAGAAGGAAAGAATTGCAAAGTAATGAAGGAATGAAAATGGAATTCTGCGGAGATTTGCTTTTTCACTCAGTGTTTATGGTGGTAATAGTTAGTGATGGAAGAACTGCAAAAGATTTAGATTAATGGGGTATTAGTTTAGAGTTCCTGCCCAGTTTACATACCTCCAAGTTCCAAATGCATTGCAAAAAATCATCTACATTATTTGTGTCTGCAAAATTTGAGCTGGATATTTCCTTAGGAGAGGCTATTTGGTAATAGAACTGGTGATTCTTTCTCTGAAAACTAGTTGAGTTTAAAGGATTGGGAATGAGAGTATGCACAAGGAAAGGCTATGCAGGGGAAGATGTAGCATATCTACAGCCAAGTCACAAAATGTAGCAATATGTGGTTGCCAAATTATTGAGCTATTTCTCAGGGGACCTGAGGGACAGGGATCTTGACCTCCTCCAGAAACGTTAAGGAAACTTGTTATTTATTATCCTGTATATAAAAACCACCCTGCTCTATCATGTCTGTTTACTCTAAGAGTATTTTCTTTTGTTTCCTTTGTGCATATTCAGTCTTTGTGCTTCTCTTAATCCAGTTTTTAGGGGCAGTATTTACAGCTGTTTATGCTCTTTACCTAGCACTGATCTCAGGGATATTTCAGGTGAACTCGGCACAAAAATTTGCATGGGAGACTTTTTTATTAGAAAATGCTATTTCATTGAAAGCAAAAATTTCCCCCAGAAGGTGTTAATTTATAAAATAAAGAATTCTGACAAAAATGTCTTTAAGATAAGGTCAGAACTTTAGCATTTTTAAAAAAATCTGGTTTCTTCTTTTTGGAATGACTTCTCATTTTAAAATCTCAATTTTTAAAATTTCAATTCCATAGTGAAACATGATGTCTAAAGTCAAAAATGGGGGGAAAAAACCCAGTATTTGTTCACATTCCAACTCAAAACAAATAAAATGTGACAATTCTTTATGGAATGGACAGTTTGAGGCTGAACATGCAGGAATTACCTCTTCATCTGAATGTTTCTGTTGTCTTCCCTTGGTTCCGGGCAAGAAAGATGTTGTAGTGATGAAGTTCATATCACCGGTGATTTCTGAAGGAAAACCACTTGAGTAGGCTATGCCACAAAGAGCATGAACCTCATGTTGCGCATGCAGCTTTGTACCACGTAGGCTGGCTGTGCTCAGAGCATAATGCTGTATTGCAAAACAGATTACCTAGTGGTAGGGCAAAACGTCTAGTCCCAACCGGAGACGCAAAAGTGCATCCATGTGTGAAAATGCACAGTTTGATTGACACTGGGGGAGTTCTCAAAAACTGTCTCAATGAGATATAGGAAGGGACAAAGGTTTGTGGCAAGCTTTTCTTCAAATTTGTTTGCTCGTGCTTACCTTGGATGTATTGCCAGTGCCTCTAGCCAAGCGATTATCTTGCCTGTGTTTTAAATTGCCTGAAAATTGAAGAAAGGATTGATTGCTTCAATCTTGGTTAAAATGCTGAGCTAATTAGGCTTCTAAGTTGTATTATTCCTGTACTTCCTACAAAGAAAATTAAGGTAAAAACATTGACATGAATTTCCCAAATGTCTGGAACATTCATCTCCCATTTAGGATCTGAATGGGCTGGAAAGACTCTCCCTCTTTAGAAAGACATTAGACTATAACATCACTAACTTGTAACACTGGAATTAGTAAATACGTTAGTATCCTCCTATTTTAAGAAATTGTAGCATGCTGCTCATAAAATGTAACTTTAGACCTGAACTACCCTACATTTTGGGGGGGACTGTTATGTCTCTTAAAACAGGCCATGCATGCCCCTAGTGTTTGGCAAGGATGTCTATGTGAACTTCAGGTAATAATACAGAGTATCAAGCACAGGCTGTGGACAAAGCCTGTCAGTGGTGTGAGATGTTATCCTAGCTTTATTGGTCAAAGCGGAACTCCAGACCTTCCTGGCAGGAAGTCTGTAAAAAGGCTGACATTGAGCCTTCGTTGTGTGTGGATCAGCAGTGTTGCATCTGCACAGAGAAAGCTATGGAGGTCTTTCTGTAGAAGCTTATCATAGGGAACACGAAAATAGTCATAAGCAATCTTTATGGTTCCTCGCCTTGATCCAGTGTTCAGTAACACTGGATAACTAAAAAGGACTTATGTCTTGCTGTAGTAATCTTCTAAATGTGCTGTTGTCACACATAGCACCACTTATTTACAAAGTAAATTGTGCTTTATGAGTTTTAGTGCACCTCTCTTTCTTTACCCTCAGTTTGGCTTTCACAGTTCTCATGTTTTCCTTCTGTCATCATTTCTGCCCTTGATATTGCCTTCTTTACAATAAGAATTTATCTTCATGTGCTCTTCAGGAACTCTTCCCAGTGGGCTTCTACCCCTCTCCATCCCTCTGCTGATGGATTATATAGGAAATAGTTAACGTTGACATTCCCAAATGTTGTCCAAAGGTTTTTCAGTTAAGCTGAGTCACAAAAATGGTTGCGATTGCTTCAGGTTTTCTGTTGCTGATTCTAGACTACAACTCTGCGCGTGGTAAATGGAGAGAGAAGCTAATTTTTGCAACCATAAACATTAGAGAATTTCTTTCAAGCAAAAGCTCAAATTTCATACCTATCACATGCTCCATCGTTAAGGGACATGTCTGACACTATTGCAAAAACAGAGAGCAGCTGTGCTCCTGAACATACTCATTTTCTGTGCCACTGTAGCCAGGACTGTGGTAGATTTTAAACTCTGTTCCAGAGGCACTGAGTCCCAGCCAAGGTCCTGCAGAGCTGGCTGAATTTTTCCATTTAAAGCGTGTTCTTGTCCCCAGATGACTTTGCACAGCACTGGCTGGCAGCGGCAGGTGCATGAGTGCCTAGTCATGCCACAGGGAAGGATCACAGAATAGAAATATTTCATCCTTCGTGACATGGTATCCTAGAAGAGTATGGGATGGCAATGCTAGGTAATCCGAACCTGCGAGGCTCTCCTCCTTAGCACTGAGATAATACAGTTGATGAGCTGGGTCCCCAAGCAGAGGTGATATTTCTCAGTCCAGTTTGCATTTGCATCTGTGAGCTGTAGGATGTTTAATCAGCTTCAGATTCTTTGCTGTTGGCCCGCAAATGCTCACCTTGGCATTTCTGTGGGATTCTGTACAATCTCAGGTGCAACCTGGAGACTTCTTATTAAGGTTTTTATTAGTAGGAGTGACTTCTTCCCTCCATGATCTGTAAAAACATTACATGAGAAAAAAAAAGTATTTCCAGCATCTAAAAAAATATCTTTATAGGTCTTTCCCTCCTTCAGAGGGAGTAAGATTGGCATGTTCAACACCACCTTATCATCATTCTGACCTGTTAAATTTATTTTTACACTGTTTTTGTAATAATTCCATGGCAATGTAGCAATTGCCAAATCAATGGCAATCATCAAATACTTGATGATTCTATGCTGGTGAGCTATGGAAAGCAGAGCTGCTTGCCCTCTGCTTTTCTGTTGCCTGTATCCTTAGCTGCTGCATTCAAAGAGTGATTTGATACACTCTTACGTGGAGGTAAATGTAGAAATTACTCCAAAAATGGCAGTTGCTCCAGGGCAAAAACTGGCGTGAGATTGGAGTGAACCCTAACCCAATACCTTTAGTTTACTAGTGGGTAATGTTTTCCTTTCAATGATTCTTAGTGAAATGCTTCACAGAGGAGCTGAAAGTTGGCAAAAAACACTGTCTTTGAAAATTTGGCTCCAGCTGATTTTATACCTAGAAGCAGAACTGTGGATGATCTGCTACAACTGGTTAATTAAATCCTGTGCTGTTAGCCCTCAATTAGATGCATTAAATGGCAAACCTTGTTAGCAGATTTTCTGGCCAAATATGCAGAGATTCCATATATCATTCTGACTACTTTATATTTGGGCTCTTAAAGAATGTATGCAGCTTGTCTAATGAAGTGTCTGTATGTACTAGAGGGAAAAAAGAAACAGGTTTTGGATCTTTCCCTCTGTTGGTCTGTCTGCCAGTGCCTCAGTTCAATGAGTGGGGTAAAACTCCTCTTACTTTTTTTTTAATGTTTCTTGGACTCTTACCAGGAGGTTTTTACAGTCTGTTGCCTGCCTCTCAGATTAGAAGAACACTGGCATATTTTAACAGTTTCCTAGGATCCCAATAGTCTTTAATTAACAGGGAACTGATGTTTTGGAGCACAGCCAAAACATGGGAGACATTGGAAGCCGAGAACAGGCTTGGATCCTTCCAGCTTTTAGCTGCTGTGGCAAGGGGCAAACAAATAAGTAAAATAGGGTCTGCTGCAAGCAGGTAGCGACTTATTGGTATGCAAGGGGATTTCTTCATTTGCATTATGTTCCCACAGAGCTGGTGGTTGGTAGCATTAGCCGGGAGGAGCTTTCTGCTGTACAGAGTCTGAATCAGCTCCACCCCTTGCAAGAGCTGAAAGTGTTCCCGTAAACAGAATTTCGGTGGCTGCTGAAATTGTTCTTAATTCAGGTTTGTATTGATCAACTGTTGAGGCAGCAAGGTATGTTGTATTTGCGAGGTTTAGGTTGACTCTGAAGCCGTAAGCTCCATGAGTGAACATTTAATTAAAAAATCAAGTCTCAGCAGATGACATGACTTTTGCTGAGCCGAACAGCTAGTTGTTCTTTTCCTTCTCAAGCAGTTTGCCTTTGGAGGGTTGAGCAAGAGGGTTGGGATGAAACACTGAAATTATAACGGAATGAGACTAGCTGAAGTTCTAAAGGGAAGTCAGACATACGCTGAACTATTGTTCCAGATAATCCAGGGAGAGAAATGGTTTATTAGCTAATTTTAAATAATGATAGACTGATACCTGAAGCAATTACTGGCAAAGAATTATAACCAACAGTCACTGAGTCAGCTGTGCTCTTTTTCAGTAATGCAGTAATTTGTGGACAAATAAAAATGTATTTATTTAATCCAGTATTGACTTTTTATTGTTGCTTTTTTGTTGGCTTTTTTTTTTTTTGCCCCTGATCATAGTACTTGCTGAATGCCTCCTGTCTCTTTCTACACATAGGTGGTACATGCCAGAGCCCTGCTCTTCCAGCCCTAGTGCGTCCTCCTGCTCCACCTTTGCAGCCGTCGCTGGATATTAAACCGTTTCTTCCGTTTCCTCTGGACACTGCTGCAGCAGTCAATCTCTTCCCCAACTTCAATGCAGTAAGTACACTCCTAACAGTTACTGTCCACTTCAGTGAGCCACAGTTTCCATGGAAAACTCAAGAGGGCACAAAGTAGAATTTTATGTACCCAATTAAACCTGGAATATCCTCTCCCTTACTAAGGGCCAAATAGCTCTTTCAGACACACTGGTAGGCTATAAATTAAAGCCTAGCTGAGTGTTAGCCAGAAGTAATGGAGAAGGAAAAAATGATATGATCCCAAGTGACATGCGATAAAGTTGCAGGCCATGTTCGGTCCCAGGGCTTGTGAGTTTCCCACTCTAATCTAAGACGTGCTGAGTTTCACTAACCTACAGTTCGCTGCAACTCTCAGAGAGTGAAACTCTCAGAGTGATGGCGTTCTACATCCCATCTCCAACAGGCTTCCTGAGAAATACTTAAAATTTACAAATTGGAGGGGCTACAAAAGATAAAACTGTCGGGGCAATTAAAGTAAGAATGAGAACAGCATTAGCTGGTATATGAGCTATTCACTGGCAAACAATCCAGTGTATTTTTTTCAAGTTAGGATATGTTATTTCTCATGCCTTAGGTTAAAACAAGGTTATATTTCTTTTTAATAATTTTTTTACTTAGTCATACTATCTATGATTATAGAAATTTTATTCCTCCTTAAGTATTTTCATTATTTTACTGACTTGTCATGAATGTTTTAATCTTCCTGTTTCTCACTGAGATATTTAATGCTCTAAAAGAAAAAAAAAGTCTAAATTGTTTTATATTTTGACTTTATAGAATTATGCCCCTTTTTAATCTGGGAAGTTCTATTCCTTATTTACATATAGTAGATATAGGGGAAAAAAATTAAGAATGTGTGTGCTTTGAGAGACACACAGAGGGGTGGAATTTGCCATGCCAAAACAATTCTAATTAACATGCAAAAATCTTAATTACAATAATTAAGAGTAGTAAAAGAACATGCCCATTCTAGAAGCAATTTGTAGTAATCAATAGCAAATTTCCATAATTAAATGTTCATTTATTTACCTTTTATGGATGTTCATTTTGCTTTGAAGTAATTAAAATGAACTAATCGTCAAAAATATTTATTTATGCAGTCTTAAATTCAAGCAATTCACAGCATTAATAGAGATCAGAGAAGCTGTAAGCTGCAAGTCTTAAAATGCTCAGAAACAATATGTCAAAGAATTGTTATTACAAAGAAACTTTTTCAAATTTTAAGATGTGTATAGATATGCAGCAAAGTTTTAGAAAGTGCTGGTTTTAACCAAATTACTGATAACTCATAAGAAAATGGATAATCCATTAGTCTTGTTTAGTATGCTTTAGGGTTTTTTTTTTTACCAGTTTTGCTTTGTGATCACTGTTTGTATTAGAATTGCTGGGGTTTTTTAGGATTTTCCATAGTTCAGAGTCTTCAGATTGCTTCACAATTTTTTTAATTCTGTATAATTCAAATGCAATTTTCATGATGAGTTTTAATAAATAATTGTTAATCTTCTGTTGTTCCATGAATTTGCAGTTTCTTTTTTCTTACAAAGGCTGATTTTATACTGTAATTATCTTGGGGGAGAGGGTGGGGAAGATGTGCTCGTATTAATTTGGAAGTAAAAAGGTAAAAATAGACTCCTATCAAAACCTTGTTATTCCTGAACATCATCTTAGAGTATACCATTTGGTATAAGCACTGTAGTTGGACTTTACAGACTCCTTGTCTCTTCAATTTTTCAGTAAACTGAGCCTAGGTTTCAAGAGTGCGACTAGCAGCCCTTGTTAACAGCACTCTGAAGTTCGTTCCCATGCAAAGTGCTTCTTCCTGTGATGTGCGGCCATCTGCCAAGTCCACCTTTGCTGAAAATGTCAGTCCCGAGTGTGAGGATGCTGTCATCACAGCTGCTGTCACCTGCCTTGCTGCTCATAGTCTTTGCCACAACGTGACCTTTGCCTTCTCATCGTGTGTGCTGACATGCAGCATCATCCTCAGTGTTCCCACTTTCATTCTAAACAGCACATTATTGAATGCTGCTATGTTTAGCTCATATGCCAGAGCTGGTTAATGGCATCCTCCAAACACGTAGGCTAGCATGTTTCCAGAAATTCTTTCCAAGCTGGCGAATCTTTTGGGGACACATCAGCTGCTGCTGAGCATTATCAGCCTGAGGAGAAGGTAACCCACAAGTCATATTAGACTTTAAACGGGATGTCTGACAAGGGCTTTAAGTATGTGAATGTGAGAACAGAAAACAAGCGTTTAACCGGAAAATGATCTTAAATATGCATGCTCATGAACGATTATAGCTGTTGATAATGCTTTATATTCATTGACTTCATTGACAGTCCTACACAGTGTCACACGTTGTCGATAAATTAGCTTTACCCTTGGTTGAGATGTGAAGGTCATAGATTGTGTCTTAGGAAATGGATTTCTAAAGACCTCTTGACCCTTGCACAATTCCACAGGAACTAATGAGTTTGGCAGCATGTCCGGGCTACTTCCCAAGATGCTAGAAGGAAGTCCAGAGTTTTGGCCACTTACTGGCCACATTTCAACAGCCTTTACTTGAGAAGAGCATGATCAAGGAGAAACTTGAGTAAAAATTCAGTCATGTTTCAGAGAAAAGAAGTGGTCTCTGGTTACGGCAATCCTAACTCAACTTGAGAGTTTGGTTGCAATAGGCATAGGCATCTGAGCTAATCAGCCTAAGTTTCTTCGCAAAAGATATTGGAGAAAAATGAGCAATTTCTCCGATTTTTTAAATGGAGAAAAATATACAAAGGTAGGTTGCAATGCAAGCACCCTATATGTCTACTTTGACATGAGGTGAAGCAAACCCTGAAAGTTCCCATTCATCTGTAATGAGGGACTGGCTCAGCTGCATCTACATGAAACCCACATTATGGGACAGGTCATAAGCTATTCACAGCTGATATATTAAATTCCACTCAGAAATTAGATGACAGAAGTGCTGACATTGTAATGTATGTTTACAGAGGAAAGCTCCCTTTTATCAAGCAGTTATGCTTCTGATTTTATCTAAAGACAATCTTAAGGGAATTTGAGGATTCAGATGAACTGGGTAGAAATATTAGGAGAGGTGAAAGCAAAAGTAACTTACCAATGGAGAATCTCAGGCACAAACACAAGAACTAACAAAACCAAATACTGACCTTAAGTATCACAAATAATAATAGTAAGGTGTTGTATTTTATAACATTTTTCACTCTATTTTGGTTTATTACAAGCACAAGATTACTTTCTTTGTTACTGATGATTTTGCTCTAAAGCTGGCTCAGTTTTGGCTGGCCGCCTCTGAAGAAAACATTCAGCAATGATTTCTACAAAGGCAAAAACTTTCATCGGAGCAGAGAATAGAAGAGATAACATGCGGTGTGCAAACCTTTATCAGTATTATCTCTGGACACTGAGGAGAGAGAAAAGTGAAAAGTGAGTAACCTGAGAAATGCAAGGAAGATAACATGTGAACCTTTGAACCATTCCGTTTCAGGAGGAACATCTTCCATTTATACACGAAAGCGTAAAGCAAACATACCAATTAACAATCTGGTTAGCTGAACATTTGTAGGTGCTATGCTCTTAATTGTGAAGCAAATGGGTATCCTCAAGTCGTATATAAAAAGAAATTTTAACAACACAGCTGTTTAAACTGAAAACAGCCCACTGGTGCAGACCTTGAAGAATCACAAGTTCATTGCAAGTTTATCTGATATAAAAAGATGAATCAAGTGTATGGGATTTAAATGGCTAAATTTTATGAATGAAAGAAATTACTACTATAAACAATGCTTATGTAGCTTTTTAAAATATGATTCGAAGATTGTCAGAGGAATAGAAAAACAATTAAACTGTCTATTCTGAAAAATGTTCGAGATCATTTAGCAAACATTTGGTATACTTCTGCGTTTTCATCTGCAGAGTGAGAAGCTTTAAGTCTGTGTGCTTCTAAGAACTAGTTCTTCGAGAGACAAAGCTTTAGCAGTTACATTGACCATCACACGCTGGTCCATGAGTGCATGTGAATATACATATGTGGTGTTTCTGTTCATGAGCCAATGGTTGGTTGCAAAGAAATTTCACAAAACATCAAAGTCCAGAAGTTAATTAACTTGTAGGAAAATATTGATGTGAGTCCCTGGACTAAGAGGAAATGCTTCATTTTGCTAGACATCAATGTCAGTCCTAAGTGACCCTCCTACAGAAAAAAACTCAGTTAGATCTTTTTTATAGTCTCCAAAGCCCATCATCCTCAAAGCACAGCTGCATCAGAAACAAGGTTTTGCTTATTTCTGAAGCTCTCAGAATTATATATTTCAGCCTCGTGAGAGACAGAATTTAAAGTTTATAAATCCAAGACATTTGCCATTACTAGGTGGAAAATCAGACAATGCTTTGCACTTCTTGTTTGTTTATTCTTTGAAGGATATGCTGACCACTCTCCTGGAAAATTTCTAAAAAATATTATGTCACACTTTGTAGACTGTAGTATGAGCATAATCTGTAGTGGAAGAGGTCCACAATGTAGAAGATCTGAGTAAATGCTTGTAAGCAGGAATAGGGATGTTGCTTGAAAAGCTCCATCCTAACTCCAAATTAAAGCCTGATCTCCCCTTGTTGCCAGTGGAAAGTTTCCCAAAGAAGCATCCTTTGGAAGGAAACATGATTACAATTTTAACTAGAAACATATGACTTGGAAGAGCAGTGGCAATGTCAGAACTGCACTAAACATGGATGGAAAATGAACTATTACTCTACCGACATCTCCTTCTCATGATCCATCTGTAGCAATCCTTTTTCAGTCCCCTGATTTTTCCTGATTGCTTGTTCTATGCCAATAGCCTCAGGTGCAATATTAAGGGCTTCATGTTTCACCTTCCCCTGGTAGACATTTGCCATATGGGAAAGGAGGAGGAGGTGACAGCGGCCATTGCCCATAGGTTAGGGCTCCAGCAGCAGCTTGGGTTAGGGTGCCAATGTAGTGCTCCTCGCTTCCTGCAAACCAGCCTGTGCAACATCCTAGCAGCTTCCAGGGCAGCACAAAGGCTGCACTCTCTATTTAAAGAGGTGAAGTTTGTGTTTGTGGGTATCGGTAGTGGGCAGTTACGGCTGGCTTGTTTCACTGGGAGCTGCTTTTCTCCCCACTCTGGTCTTGCTGTCAGGCTCTGCCTGGCTGGCTGGTAACCTCTGAGTTAGCTCGTACAGAGCGTAGCTTTGCGGTTGCTTGGGAAATGCTGTCTTGTCCTATTGTGGCCAGACAACCGATAGAAACGGACAATGTAGAAAACCTGCTTGCTGACAAGTATTTCTGGGAAGGGTTATGCCAGGGAATGTGGAGAAAACCTGTCAAAAAGCTGCCAGAAGACATTTTAAAAATCTTTTCCTTAGGCTCTTGTCCTGGATAGTTTTTTATCTAGAAAAGAGAGATGTGCCGCAGAAATGATGTGCCAAGTTTCTGGATGTTATGAATAAGATGTAGCTTTTGATAGTGAAGAGTGGAGGAGGAATCTGAAATACATGTTAGTTTTTCTAAACATCAGCAGCTTGAAATTTACAAAATAAACCCTGTTTTTTTGTATGTCTCGACATAATTGTTTTATGTTTTCTGACTTAATTGAGCAGAAGAGCATAACGAGACTATTTTTCCTCATCATATAAAGTCCTTTAAAGTTCAGTAGTGACGACATGCTGTCAGAATGCTTTGTTTGCAGAAGAGGATAGTCAGGGCCTCAGTTGCACGTGAATCAAAATGGAATACTGCCTGTATAGAAGAACTTGGCAGTAAAAATATAGTCTGTGCTGATTTTAATGTTATTTCCATGAGAAGGACTTTTATCAGGTAGAGAACTGTTCTGCACCAAATTGTTAATTTGTTAGACAAACAGAGGGGATTATTGCTTTGGGGGATATTCCTCGCATGGCTGCTCATTTACAGGTGTCTAGGAACAGGGAGTTTGGCTTGCTCTTTTCCTTTCCATAGCACTGCAATTTAGCTGTAAGATAGCTATACTCTTCTCTATGGTCTATATCTCTATTGCTGTTTAGCTGAATATTTTTCAAAGTAGGGAAGATTGCAAAAATAATGTTTGGGTTCAGGAATTCTTTATTATAATAACATTTTCATCACTGGCCAGGACATTTAATTAAGAAGTCTGCAGGGGAAGAAAAGGGATTAGGGAATGAGCAAACACAAGAAAATCCTGGCAATTCAGTTGTTTTTATTTGGTGCTTGCAAAACAGGAATGAATCAACATCAGTATGACATATTCAGTTATTTGAATTGGCCAGATTTATTTGCTGTACATTTAAATCCTTAATCTCCACCCTGGGCTCTGTTTGAAATAACAGTAAAGTTCTGATTCTCTGAAATGTTCACAGCTCAGGAGACATGGTGAAATTAAGCTCTTTGTCTTTTTCCAGTTTTGAGTCAGTTTAGGGTGGATCCAGATCTCCAGGAATACTCTGCCTACCTGTTTTTATGTATGGTCTATGCTCTATGTCACGGGCAGGGAACAGAGCTCATATTCTGACTTTGTATAAATGAGTGTTCCTGCAACCCGCAGGTAACCTTCCCATGGTTAACAGCATGGC
Organism: Calonectris borealis; assembly: GCF_964195595.1. Taxonomy (NCBI): domain Eukaryota; kingdom Metazoa; phylum Chordata; class Aves; order Procellariiformes; family Procellariidae; genus Calonectris; species Calonectris borealis. The sequence goes on from NC_134313.1 coordinate 129,636,212, forward strand.
TGTTATTTTCCTTTGCACTGCAGAGCGGCTGGGGAGTAGTGTCTCAGCTCCCTAGCAGTTGTCTCCAGAATGATTGCTATTATTTTCTTTGGACTTGATGCATTGTTGAGGAGCATCCTACTAAATCTAGCCTTAATCCCTTTGCAACCTCCTCTAAAAATTTTTGGCCTCTGCTTTCAACTAGCTGGGACTCCTGCAAGTTTCAACCCGGGCATCAACAAAAGTTTTCTTGTTATCTTTCTCTTAGCATTACCTTACATTTTAGCAGCACTCCTGGCCCTGTTTTTGGAATCGCTTGCATTGGGCCCATGTGAATTGAAATTGTGAAATCGAAATGTGAAATTACCCATTGCAATTTTTGGAATTGCTTTCATTGGGCCCATGTGAACCTTATGAAGTTCAACAAGGCCAACAGCAAGGTCCTGCACCTGGGTCAAAGCAATCCCCAATATCCGTACAGGCTGGGTGAATGGATTGAGAGCAGCCCTGTGGAGAAGGATCTGGGACTACTGGTAGATGAAAAATTGGACATGACCCAGCAATGTGCGCTTGCAGGCCCAAAAGCCAATCATATCCTGGGCTGCATAAAAACAGCATGGCCAGCAGGTCGAGGGAGGTGATTCTCCCTCTCTACTCTGCTCTTGTGAGACCCCACGTGGATTACGGCATCCAGTTCTGGGGTCCCCAATAAAAGAAAGACATGGACCTGTTAGAGCAGGTCCAGAGGAGGGCCACAAAAATGATCACAGGGCTGGAACACCTTTCCTATGAAGAAAGGCTGAGAGAGTTGGGGTTGTTCAGCCTGGAGAAGGCTCTGGGAGGACCTTACTGTGGCCATTCAGTACTTAAAGGGGGCTTATAAGAAAAATGGAGACAGATTTTTTACCAGGGCCTGTAGTGACAGGACAAGGGGCAATGTTTTTAAACTGAAAGAGGGTAGGTTGATTGGACATAAGGAAGAAATTTTTTACTATGTGGATGGTGAGACACTGGAATAGGTTGTCCAGAGAAGTTGTGGATGCCCATCATTGAAAGCGTTCAAGGTCAAGTTGGATGGGGCTTTGAGCAACCTGACCTGGTGAAAGGTGTCCGTGCCCATGGCAGGGGCGTTGGACTTGCTGATATTTAAAGGTCCCTTCCAATCCAACCCATTCTCTGATTTCTCACAACTTATTTGAACAGTTTTAGGATTATGTTCCAATTAGGGAATTAGTAGTCTCCTATGCTTATGATGAGCAGCTGTCACCTCTTGCTACACAGAATACAGCTGTCTTGAGAGCTTAGAGGAGTTCACTTGTGGGTACAAATGGGTAGATACCATAAAAAAAAATCCATTAAAAAGTTTTATTTTTGTTTAAATTAAATTTGTATCAAGGGTGCTCCAACCTTTTGTGTTTGCCTTCAGTAGAAATTCAGGTTTCTAGGATGCGTGTTCTCCTGGGGAAGAAAATGTTAAAATTATCTTAAAATAGCCTAAGTTTGTGTCATTTCACCTTGCTGAACATTATAATACCTATCCTTGGATTCATGTCTGTAATGTGGATGTAAATTATCTGACCATACCTGTTTCCTAGTTGCTGTCCAGTTTTTGGAGTGTAATGTGTGCCTTTGGTAAATCTGTTTTGATTTATCTGAAAGACTTATTTCCAGTATGTGTGTAATAGCATCACCTGTGTTTGGCCTTCTCCAGCTACCATCTCTGTTGGCATTCAGCTCTGTGGCCTCATTCAAGGTCCTTACGGATGTCTCAATGCTGGTGGTCATTTGGCAATTGCTGCCTGCAGATTGTGTTTACTTTGTGGATGCGGGTAGGATGTTGTTCTTCGCACAGGCTGAGCATATAGCATGTGCACTTCCACCATGTTTGATAGCTCACAGTTTCTTCAGGATTTTTCTGGCAGTATATCACTCTCCTGTCACTCAGCACCTTGTGGCTGAAGAGCAGATGTTTGTGCTGCTCCTTTTTGCCATGTGAGCATGGGTGGACTTCTAACTAACCTCCACCAATTCTCATGCCCATAATTAATTGAAAAGGTCTGAGGCAGAAGCACCCTTTTTGATTAAGTTCACGTCCTCACTATTAGCTAAATGTCCATACAGTAGGTTATGGAGTATAAACTTGAAGGCATTTTCATGAGCAGTGTTGTTGGCTGGAAATGATCTCTGGTCAAAGGGCTCCACATACCTAAAAATGACACACAGCAAACTTTGTTTCCTGTGTATTTTTTTAAATTTACTTAAGTGGTTTCTTTTATTGTTAAAACAATCAGTAGGATCTAAATATCTCACATGCTTGTTTGTTTAACTGATGATTAGTAATAGCGAAAGGACAGACTTTCTGAGTTACCTCATCCCGCCTTACACACTTGCTAGAGGGCACTGCACAGTGGGCTGACAGATAAGTTGCTGTTGGAAAGTCGTAGTATCCAAGGCAAACGCAATAGCACAGTCTTTAATGGCGACTCAGGGTCCCTCAGGCTTTTGCTTTGCATGCAAAACATTCTTGTAAAGGAAATTAAATGAAGTGCTCTTCAGATTTGTCAAGTCTTGATGAGTGGAATTACTTAAAACTAAATTTTATAAAGCATTTTATAAAGCATTTTAAATAATGTTTTAATCAGTTGATGTTTACACCCTTTGTCTTAATAGCACTCAGATGAAAAAGATCAGTGATTATTTTATTCTGCAAAGACTATAAAACTTTAATGGGTTGCATAATAAGTATAACTCATAAAATCTACAGTTTAAATATGGATGGTTATTAACCTGTTTTTAAAAAGCTGCAATTAAAGTGAAAAGGAATTACTTAAAGAAATGATTTAATTACTGTAGTCTGAGGAGGAAAAAAGTGATAAAATTCTAAAATCAGTATTATTTCTGTTGATGAGACAGACATTTGGAAAGATTTGTAATAATGCATGAATCTTTCCTAGCCTTAGGCATGTTTGTGTTGCTAACCTAGCTGAATAACTATTTACTGAATTTTTTTGTACAACCTTCAGTTTGTTCTTCTTGGAAATTTCAAAGGTATCTGTTGAAAAAGCATGAGTTTGCATGACAGGTAATTTTACACACATTAAATACATTCCTAAGCACAATTACCTCATTAATTGCTTATTCATAACATGCAGTAACAGTGCTGCTGTTATTCAAGAACTTGTCTTAAAACACACTCAGTTTCATCCTTTATGATAATGAAAAGACTTGAGGCTCGCTCTTTCCCACTCTTTTTAGTCACAGTAGTTTGGGCTGGTAAACGGCACATGCTGAAGAACTCATTTATCTGGAGTCATTGTATGATGCACTCTCTGATGGAATATTTCTGTAATGTCCATGTGCTGTCTAATTTATTTTATCCTAACATTTTTTTGATAAGGGAAGAAAATTCCCAAAGTTTATATGTTGGACTTGTACGGTAGAATTGGATATAGAACTCCAGATTCTCATGCAACTACTGTTTTTCCTGGCATCTTTCCTTTGGCTCTACTGAATGCTTAAAGTAATACTGTGTAAATATCCATGCAGATTAAATTAGTAATCAAAATAGTTCATAAAAAATAGAACAAAAGCTTGTATCTCTCAGGAAATCAGTGCTTCTCTTTGAAATACATTGGTTTATATAAAATAGATGGGTATCAAATTCTTAGTATTTAAAAGAATACAAATCAACGGTTTTCTGTCAAATGTTATATTTTGTCCAGAATTAAATGTTTTGTGATGTCATGAGTAAAAAGTTTTAGATGACATATTACACTTACATATTATTTTTTATCAGAAAGAATCAAAAATTTTAAATAAATTGTGTGGTTTCCTTACACAACAAAAGCAATCATGTTTAGAATGAAATGTAAAAGCTGTCTTAACGACTCACAACAGGAGGCTAAATAGTCTGAATTGAAAATTGCAGATAAAAAATAAAAAGATACATAGGAAAGAGACATTCTTAATTACAGTTAGAGGTGGTGTAAAGCCTGCTAGAAAGCTGACCAGCAGAAGTTTCCTTCAGTAGTTTGCTGCTGTGAAATTGCTAGGATGTTTGAGCAGCAGAGAGCGCGATCCTAACAAATGGAAGCCATGACAAAAGTTCCTGCAGTTGAACAAAATAACCCCATGAAGGGAATATTTGAAGAAAATTTTAGGGGACTGGTATTACTTTAAGTTATTCCTGGGACATTTGTCAAGAAGCCAGAAAAGGTGTAAACCTGCAGCCTTTACTTCCTTTATTCCTGCACAGTTTTCACTAGCCTTATCTGTAATCCATCACATCCATGGTTTGTTAAAAATCCACGGAACTATGTCCACCTTACAAAGATATCAATTTGGGATCCTGAAAACAGGATAGGCCGATTATCAGTTTTTTTTTGTTCTTGAGCTAATCAGCCCTCCACTGTCAGAAAAGTCAAGTAGGTGATCTGACCTATGCATCTTTAGTTTCAACAGGTAGGACAGCTGTGGTACCTAAGGGTGGTTCAATGAAATTATAACAAGGTAACAAAAACTAGGACCAGACCAAAGCATTATCTGTTCCTATAGCCTTTCCCTGACAACTCAAGAAAGACCAGAAGAGTAGGGAACACGTATAGCAACACTTGCCAGACAATGCATCCAGTGAGGTGTATCTTAGGAAGTTCTTGAGCCAAATGTGTTGTCTTGGCATGTGATAGCCCTCCATGAGGCTGGATGCTGAACTGGATGGAATCAGCAGGAGGGTTTGTTTATTTTAACTACTAATGAGGTAATTTGAGTTTCCTCATTCCCTTCTCCAGACGGTGCCTAATATATCCAGGCAGGGAGATATGCAGGAAAATTTCCTTGGGCAACCTAAGTAGTAGGAAGAGATGGGAGTATATGAACTATGACTTGCTATAAACAGTAGAAGTCTAAGGACGATTTTTAAGGTGCTATGCTTGTGGGAGCTGGAAGTGGATGAAGAAATGTCCATCACCTTACTCATATTTTGTGTTTGAAATGTACTGATTTGCTAATGGATCCAACCCATTACATTATGGTGTTGCTAGGACTCAGATGACAAAGATAAATCACGGGGGTGATGCCAGAGTTAATTATAGCAGTCCCCTCCCAAACAGCACTATCAACCCTGGGAAGCAGCAAAAGCTATTGTTGGCATTAGGAAGTAACATGAGAAAGTGGTGTCTGGGAGAGGAGCAGCAGTGCGGAGACTGCCAGTGAAAGCATTGGAAAATACTGGGTATATGGCATTGGGCTTGGAAGAGAGGGTGGAGAAAGAGCAGAAGTTTTTCAAGAAGAGAGACTTACAAATATGTCAGAACAGGTATTTGAAAGATGCATTTGCTTCACACACACACAAGCACACAAAAAATTAATGGTGGAAACATTGCAAAGCAAGTTAAAGTATCCAGTTTCCACTTAAAGTCTCCTTAAGTTTTTGTTCCTGGCAGGAACGGTTCCTTTCCTTTTTAGTTACATGCTTTTCCCAGGAAATTAATATCTTCTGAAACTTTTTGAATCAAGTTTGTTCTCTCTAAATCTATCCTATTGATTTTCATTTTACAGGAGCTATATCTGCTTGAAACCTAATTATGTTTTTCATTCTAAATTTGAAAGAAAAGAGAGAAATTACCTCGGTACTTACTGAAAATGTGTATCAAACTGAACTAAAACAAGCATGAAATTAAAAACAGTCTGTGCTTCTGAAATCAGAGAAAATCCTTCTTTAAGAACAAACCCTTAGATACTATAAAATGTCATAGCTCCACAGCTGTTCACTCTCTGTTTCTCAGTAAGGATTCCCTGATGAAGGGGAATTGTTCTTAAATTTCTGTGCACAAAGAGGATAGCATGTATTTTTGGTCTTAAGTGCCTTTTTTTTTTCCATTAAGCAAAGCAATAAATAAAGGTAAAGTCTGCCTCAGCAAATACTATGTATGCATGTCTCCTCTGTAGTGCCATAAAAAAAAAATCTATTTCTTCAAACAGGCTGAGTTTCTAGAATGTGAAGAAATGTCTGTTTCAAATGACACCGAATTGCACAAAAACTATGGATCTGAAGATTAGTTTTTATTTTCTTTTATTTGCTAGGACCCCAACATTCAGTTGATTGGGAAAAGTTGTATTTCATTTAGATTTATTTCCTTTGGCTCTTTCTTCACAAACCACTGCAACTTTTTCAAAAGTCCTTCAATTTCTTTTTTAGAAGCTGCTGTGATACGGCAAGAGATTTGGCATGTATATTAATGTGTGATACGGCAAGAGATTTGGCACGTATATTAATGCTGACACTAAGGGTTAGTTCTTTCTGTGAGATGCTAAATTTAGTGTACCTTGAGCAGCTCAGGTGAAAATATAAACAAGAAAAATTCTGTGGTTAACGGCATTTGTACTACTACAGGGAAAGTATTAACTGTGAATGTAAACAGGTAAGAGAAGGAAGTGTTAATTTTGGTAAAATTAAAACTTTCTTGTCTTCTAGTTTAATGAGAAAAAGGCAGAACCTAACCAACTCAGAACTCAAAAATACAGAATACGCAATAAAATGTGTTAGGATTCTCATCCTTACTTACTCAGTTCTGTGATTTGATTAATATCTCTGCTTCATACTAGTTGGACTCACAGTAGAACACTGCAATATTTTATCTGTTTCTTAAACCAGCATTTCTGTGGACCAGGAGAAAGGTTGTGAAGAACAACTTCAAGTTCAGTAATTAAACATCTTAAACGTTTATTAAACTTTTCAGTAAGACACAATCAGTAAAGCAAAAAGCCACTTAATACTGCAATAATGTATTATTTAGTGTATAACTTCTCTTAAATAAGAGGAGGATTAACAATCATCTGCTTTGGTCTTTAGCTATCATTAACAACGTTTAAGTCTTCAACCTACGCAGGGATTTAAGATGATTATATAATCAGCAGATTTTTTAGATGGCTACAGCTGGTGATAAGCATGCATTATTCCAGGCTTCCAAGCTATGCTAAGAAATGATTGTCTTGCTAGGCTTTTGTCACATAATAGTATAAAAAATCATTTATTTCAGTTAGTTGTTCCTGGCTGTTCATAATACAGAATGAGAGAGAAACGCCAAGTCTTAAAAGAAATTTTGTTGAGGAAGCACATTCTTGCTGATGATTCTTAAAGAGATTGGCAATTTTATTGGATAAAAGTTGCCAGTCTTACAGATAGCACCATTCAGGTAGCTTTGGGACGTCTGTATGTTCTGGAAGTTCTGTATGGCAACAGGAGCTTGTGGGGACTCATTGCAAGCTTGGGAATTAATTTGGATGCTGCTTATAGCCAGCCCAAAGCTCTAGATGATAAGATAACCGTGCATTGTTTTCGTTTTTTTTCTCCTCATGTTGTCTGAGCCTGAAGTAGCCTCTTTGATGTATTTCTTCCTCAAGCCAGTAATACTGAAGCATGTAGAACAAAAGCAAATCTGTTCAAGTTCGTCTAATGAGTTTGAACCTCAAAGGTTCAAGTTGAGATTATAGTCTTTTAAAGCTCATCCCTAGGTCTTATTTTATTTCATCTCATTTATCCATCATTAATTTTACACAAGAGATGTCAATTGTGAGTAACTTTAATTTGGCTTTACCAACCATCTGTTTTGTTACAATATAATCACTACCAGCCCCTCTTTCACTTCTGCTCATTCAAACGATTGCTAGCTGGAGCTTCCTTTTAAATCTCCGTGAAGAAGTTTATAAAATAAATACTGCTAAAATATCAATAGGTTACCTTCCATTCAGGTGGTTAAGTGGCAACATGAGACACTGTGCTTAGACCGCAGTTGTGATCCAGTAACCTCTTAAATTGTTATTCTAAACAAATTACTGACCAGGTCTTTGGCTATTGGTCATTTGTTTAATTTTCAGTTGATTCCCTCATTTGGGGCAAGTCCAGCGTGCTTCTGTACCCTTTGGTGTGGACAACCTAAGCAGATTGGCAGAGATCAGTAACTTCAGTTAAAAAGGCTCTTGACTAGTTCTGCAGATTGCTCAACCCCATTAGCTAATCACAATTCCCAGGGCCTAGTCAAGCTTCTTCTGACTTTGGGAAAGTAATTTCTCCCTTTTAGTCCTCTGATTTACTTCCCATTGCTGTAACAGGCAGTGATAGCGCATTCATGCCCTCGAGGCTCTGTTTTCATGCTCTGGTTAGTGGTTTGAAAACAGACTAATATTCACAGAAAGCTTGGAAAATGTAATGTGCCTGAAGAGTCCTACAAGTGATAAAGGTTTACAGATATCTGCCCTATGAAAGTTTTTATGCTTCTATCATATGTGCTTTTGAGTCACAACCCACTGATCCCTTCTCTACCACCCAAACTCATTGTTTATCAGTGTTAGATTATCAGGGTTTGTCAGTGATAACTGCTTGATGCCATGACCTAATTCCTGTTTTCATGCGAATATCTATCACAGCTATGCTTAAGGCAAAATTATGCCTTGATGCCTAAAGGCATTTTTTTCATTGCTCCTTTCAGATAAAAAAAAAATTATTAGAGGTTAATCCTACTGTTATTGTTTAATCTGTACTGGGACTACCTCATTGATCCACCTCTAGATAAGCACGTGAAAATATTACATAAATGTAAACATTTCTTGGTTATTGAAAAGATTGTCTGGAATGATTTACTGCAGCAATCTACAGGTCTTTCTAGTGACACTGAATAGTTCTCCCCTTTCCTCTATTACAGTGTCTTCCTCAGAAGCATATGACTCTAACTACTGAGCTTTTCTTAACTTTGTATTCATATCTGATCTGGGTCTAAAATCATGCAATGATTTAAAAGGGAAGGTCCATAAACTTCATGGTAGAAGGAACAAGCAATTAGACTGCCTAGACGTTTCTGGCTTTTACTTGGGCAAAACAGAGAGAGAGTTTTGGTACAGAGTGGGGAAAATGTTGAAACAAATTACCAATATTTTCTTTACTGTAAGTTAGAAATTTACAGTCATTAAATAAACTTATTCCCTATAATGATAATGCCAGCTAAAAGACCAGTGCTGAAAATTAGTACATTTAAATATAAAAATAAATATAAAATCTGAGATATTTAACTTGAGGCTATTCTAATATAAAGGAAAAAAAAGTCTGGCTTTTGGTTCTCTCACCTCTACATGCTTGACAATTCAAGCATGTGTCAAATATGCCCCTAAACCCCTAGTGTAGGAGGATACAACCAAATCATACTATGACCTTTCTTGCAGAAATTTAAGTTAGAGTGGATGAGAAGTATCTGACCTAAATTGACATGTAAAAACAAAGTGTCTAAACTGAACCAACCATTCAGCTCTTTCCAGACTCAATGCGGAAAGATGGGTAGGCACAGAAAGCAACTTACCCACCTGAGACACTTACCTGGGATGGCATTAATCATCTGCAGGAAGTGCTTATCTCCAATAAATCCTATACCAACTGTGCTGTCTTTAAATGCTATACCTGAGGTAGCCAGCTGACACAGGAAATTCCAGTTATATCTTAGGAACAATTTTTTTCACAGTGAGTGCAGTCAAACACTATACTGTTTTTCCCAAGGAAGCTGTGGACTTGCCATCCCAGGAGATACTCAAAACTTCACTGGGCAAAACCCTGAGTGTGAGGACCTGGACGAGGCTGACAATTGGTGCTGCACTGAGAACTAGAGAGCTGGAACAGATGACATCCAGAATCATTTTCTCAAACTAAATCATTCTCTGAATTCTAATGGCCTACAGCAAAGCAGAGAGACTAAGACTATTGTGTTTAGAGGAGATAAGAAACCATGAAAGGGAGGTGGTGAAGAAACAAAGCAGGAAGGATTTGGTCCAGCCTGAAATGCTGCTGAAAATTGCAGCTCAAGCAATGCAAGGTTGATAGGGAAAAATAATATATTGTGTTAGATCAACAAGGTAGTTTCAAGTGCACAGCTTCTTTTTTTTCTCCCTTCAGCTCTTGCTGGAATACAGGAATCAAACAGAAAGATTGAGATTAGGATGAGAATCTCATCATTTCATGCAATGTCAAAAGAAGACATTGTTTTGCAGCAGGTGTTTTGGCAAGCAGAATGTGGACCAAACTCTAAGTCCTAATTGTGAGCTTCTCCCTCACAGTGTGAATTTTCCAAACCGAACATCTCACTGTCTAATTGAAGCACTCAACCAACATATGCGTAAAGGATGAGATTAGAAGTAGAGAAGGTATATGAAAGATATTATGTGATGTTATAAGATAGATCTCTGGTTAAAACATGCTTTTCCTAAGTTTGTGATCTTTGCATTATTGTTATTTTACTCCAGAGAGCTAAAATAAGATTTCCAGTGCTCATAGTCTTGGTAGATCTCCGGCTAACTGTTTATAAGTGAATGTGGGAGGATAGGGAATAGAGGTAAAGAAAGATATCAAACATAGGGGTTGAGCTGAGACAGACTGTACTGCCTCCTGTCAAAGGGTGACTCTCAAATAAAGTTATGAATCTTAGGACTGAGATCTAGAAACAGTGACTAGATTCTGTCCAGACTTGCATGTATGCATGGCTTAGTGACTGAGACTATTCAAAACCTGTTGATGTCTCTGTATGGTGATAGAACAAGAGAGGCAATGAAGTACGGATGGAAATTGGTGTTTTTTATGAAACTGTGACATCATTCCCTACTGGATATTTACAAATTGTCTTTTCTTCAAGACATCAAGAGGAGGACACTTCTTAGTAGTTGAAGTTACATTTCAGCATTAAATTAAGGAATAGTAATTTCGAAGTGTTTGGTCCCTTGAAAGCAAAAGTTAATACTGCTTATATACAGTATTTCAGACTTCACACAGTTGCTTGAACAGAACATATGCTGGTTGAGTGCTTCAATTAGACAGTGAGATGTTCAGTTTGGAAAATTCATACTGTGAGGGAGAAGCTCACAATTAGGGCTTCGAGTTTGGTCCACATTCTGCTTGCCAAAACACCTGCTGCAAAACGATGTCTTCTTTTGACATTGCGTGAAATTAAATTCTTTTGAATAACTTTTTCCTGTAGTTTAATAACATTACTATTGAAATTCAGGAGGTTTGGATTGTATGTATGTGTATGGGTATGCAGTCTTGTTTTTTTTCTCCAGTAGTAAAACCAGGATGTGATGTTCTACCCAGTGATAAGACTATTCCAGTCTGATAATGTTACCTACTAGTTGTAAAGGGCTGCTGTGTTTGTAATGTGCTAATCCTATCAGTCCTCTTAGTACCCAGCACTGGGTTGCTTAGAGACTAATGCACAGCGGTAGGGAGTAGAAGCCATTGCAGTGGGCACTGCATAGACCCTCCTTTTTCAGATATCCATACACATAGAAAACTTAAGTTTATCATGGTGTGACTTTGGCATGACCGTATAAATTCAAGGAACATCTCAGTCTTTCAATAGATTTGGAGTTGAGAAGTTTATTCTTTTTATTCCTAAGTACAATGACATCTAGAAATAGCCAAGGACTCCACGACAATCACATTCTTGTAATATTTTGTTCTGCAAAGAGATGGGGATAAACTTCTCCATGCTGGTCTGTAAAACCAACTTATTGCAAGCAAGAGTAGATCCTAGTTTCTGAACATCTCAGTCTTTAATGATTTTATCCTTCAGCATCTTGTGTACCTCATTTTCTCTTTGGTGGGTTAATTGAGGTGCAAAGACACTGGTATTTGCTTCAGGTCCTACAGGAGATAAGTGAATGAGCAAGAGATTGACCTGAATTCGTCTAAACTGTGTAGTATCTGCTTACTGCAGACTCGTCTCTGCAGTGGGATGAGGTAGCTGCTGTTTTCTTTCACGCAGAAGACTGATATAAAGTGGAAATCTGAAAATGGGCCATTGTCAGACCCTCAAATGTAGCATCCATTATTTTAAGCTGATTTAAGCTGGTTATCTCCATTGCTCGGAGATACCAAATTTTCTTACGTAGTTTGGAAATGGCTTAATGGTTTAGATACATGAACTATGTCTTTCCGAGTCATTTCCAAATAGTGATGTTGACTGTAACTAATTAGATTCTGCTTGATATATTTTTAGTTTTAAAAAATTAGCAGAATCTTTTAACAGATAGTATATTTGTGAGTACCATTGTGGGGAGGGGACTAAAGGAGAGTATTATATCGTATTTTGCTGCACGTATTTGCTTTAATCTGTATTGATTATAACATTATAGGATTTTATGTATGTGTCCATCATGGCTTCTTAGTATTGCTGCAGCCTCAAATAGAAGTCATGCCTTTTCTAAAACAAGGCTTTGTTAAATGCTGTTAATGGTTATGTAAAGCAAGGATAGATTTAAATGAAAACAATCAAATTGCTTATCAATCCATTTTTCTCCCAGAGAATAGCAAATAAATTCTGTAAGAACTAGTTCACTTTTCCCACTCCAAAATATTACTGGAGTTTGAGTTTAGGGTATTCTCACTTAGGCAGACATTGTAACTGAGTCTCAAACTAAATACTTTTGATAAAACACATTTATTAGAAGAAAATTCTTTCATTACTGGTATAAAAAAGTAATAAATAAGTATTTCAACTTTGTATTGTTCTGAAGTTCAGCAAACTGTATTTTGCATTTGAACTACCATTATGCATCTGATGTAGCATGCATCCGATGCATGCAGTCCTTGAGGCAAGTATCACATCATCACCTTTGTAATATGAAATGGCTGAATACATCTGCTGTTCTTGGAGAACATGAGTTGGAACATAAACTTATCAGACCCAAAAAGTTTGATGGCTTCCTGTCCTTAACTCAGACCTACTGTCCAGCAGCTCATATGGAATGAATTCTGACCTAAGGTTTATGTAGCTTGATTTATTTTATATCTATTTTACTTTTCTTTAAAAAAAATTCCCTCAATTCCATCTGTATAGAAATAAATGCAGGTATTGCTGGATGACAGAACAACATGTGAATTATGATATCACTGAGGTTTCCCCTTCCTAATCAGGTCACCTAAGTGAGAAAGGATGGAGTAATGTGTATCTCTTAAATTTTTCATTAGGAGTAAACTAGACAAGGTGATTGTGATGAAAGCCTCTTTGGAGGAGGAGTGCATTGCAAGGAACTGTATAGAGAACAGCAGACAGAAGAATGGAGGAACAGACAGTTCTGACCCTAAGGCAACTGTTCCACTTCCTCCAAGAACATTAAAAATAAAACCTTAACTGTCTTCTATCAACCTGTGCATTTGTTACTGTGCATATGAGGTACCGTACCTCTGAGCTACTGGTTTTCCATGTTTTCGCGTAGTAGTTTATATGTTCTAGTGTTATGCCTTCCTGCTTATCACAGCAGAATGTCCATTTTCCTCCTTTCCATTCTTTCCTTCTTTCCTTCTATGAATATGTCATCATATGCCATCATTCAGTTCCTCATCTTCAAGATGAGTTCCTCATCTTCAAGGTCTTCTTCAAGACTCCTCCTCACCAGTGTCAATGATGTGACAGTGCCACTGTCTCACTCTCTATGTAATTAAAACTCTGTATCTAGTTCAGGATGTGTAAAGCCCCCTGAGTTCTGGCTGATTTTGGTATCCTAGTTGACAAACAGGAGGAAGAGGAATGAATCCTAAGAATGAAGTTCAAGTTATTACAGGTGTCGAGTCAGAAGGAACAGGGAGAACTCCACATCTCAAAATTGTTTTGTGTGTTTGTACTGACATACCCTGGACCCCGCCACTCATATTTTTCCTGTAAATCTGTGGCTCAAATTGTTACCTTCTGCTGAAGAATAGAAGCTCTTGCTTCAATTTTTGTAGGAATGATTGGTTTCCCATGGTAGCAAAACTGGACTTCTGTCATTCAGCAGTGTAAACACTGGATGGCAAAAAAGAGCAACTGTCAGCAGGAAATGTGACTAAAACAGATTTTAAACACAGTGGACAGTATGTTGTTGCCACTTCTTTCTAAGTAACCCTTCACTGATATAGTACCATTGGTAAATTAAGTTTGATCTGTTGTCACTTAAACATGGTTATGAACTATTCCCTGTTTATGAAAAAATGCTTAAAAAAAAAAAAGATGGAGAAGAAAAAGCACCGTCAGAAATGAATCACAAATGCTTTGGAACAGGTATTCTTATATATGGCTGTGGAGCAGCTGTGTTATTTTGTATGAATATTATATTTGCATAAGATTACCTGCTTGGTATTATTCTGGCTCAATAATGAAATCAAACGAGGCTTCAAGGGAGGAATAGGTATTGAAGAAAACAATGAAGGATATACACCTTATCTGTAGAAAGAATATTGAGGCTCCTTACAGAAAAAATCATGAGCTTGTCACCAGAAAATACTGATGTTCCTGTTGCCATCTCAGTTAACAAGCTTATGTTTTGCAGGCCAGAGTGTAAGAGCAAAAGAATATTTAAGCCATTAAAAATTCCTGCCTAAAGAGACAAAATGAGTGAATGGAGAACAAATACTTAGACACATTGACTGGGAAAGTGTAGGAGGAAAAGTGTAGGCAGAAGGCTCTTCTCTCCTGGCTCAGATTTAGATGTTGCTTCCAAACAGGTAACAGTTCTCCAAGAAGCACCAAGATAAATCTAAAAGCCAAATCTGCAGACCTTGGGTAGGCTTAACCTTTCTCTTTACTTGTGTGCACCTTTTGGCAAAAGGTGTCCCTCTGCCTGTGAGGAACTGTTTGAGGCCCCTTATCAGTTTCTGTCATGGGCACCTGAAAGCACTTTCTAGAGATGGTCAACTCGCATAGGTGTAGTGTAACAGCAATGGCAGCAATGAGATTCAGTTTGTTCGGTTGGCCCATTGACATCCATCCAGAGAAAAGTGCAAAATGAGGCATTTGTCACCTCAGAGGTGTATTTATGGAGGGGAGGGTAATTGTAACTGTCCCTGGGCAGTGAGTGAGTGACTGGGGGGATGGGTCACAGGCATAGCCTTGTGCCACTACGTTGGCTGTTAACACATATGTTGTGAAAATACTTTTTTAGACTGCTTTTCAAAGAGGCAAACTTAGAGGAGAAGCTTCATAACATAAACAGCTTCCCTGGTTCTGTAACAGGAACAACTGAGGGAAAGATGGATAAGTGGATAAGTGGTTTGTCCGAGATTAAAGCTCTTTTATATCACCTGAGGAATTGCTTCCTTTATAGGACTTCGTTTGGGCTTGTTGACCATAGGGAGTCCTTTCACCCATCTGTTCCAGTGCTTAGCTTCCACAACCTTGAGCTACTGGCTTAACATAATAAAGTTGTTTATTCAGCAGATTCATTATTGAATTATGAAATCAGAATTAGTGGAGTCTTGCAGCTTCTGCAATTACATCTATATTTTTGTACCATCATACAATGAACTTCGTTCATTTATTTTGACAAATGCAGGTTAGCTGTAAAATGGCAGTCTGTCACAGTATATTATGCAAATTGGTCATGCCTTGCTTAAGATTAATAAGTTTAAAAATTAGATGTTTATGACAAGATTTGTAGGACCATGAAACCTTCGAAAGTGCCATACTCTGACTGTTTCATGTTGGTTGAAAAGTGGCTTACAAACTAGATGAAAGGAATAGTGGGTATTTTTAAGCAGAACAATGTGGCAACAAACAGAGAAGTAAGAATGACAAAGACCACTTTTAGCATATCAACTACCTAAAAACTTGCTTTTCACACTGAACATATTACAGAGTCAACACCACCTTGTCCAGCTCTTGGTAGAGTTCTCTGTAAGAGATAGCACTCGGTAAAGCACCGAAGGATAGGATGCTATATTGCTGTGAATCCAGTATAGACTGTAGGCCCTAATTCTTCAAAGCATTTAAGCATGAATTTGCACATCAAAGGTATGCACAATGACCTGCTAGCCAGCAACTTCTGGTGAATTAGCACATTGCACTATAGATGACTAAAAGGCAGAACTCCACTGTGCAGAATGGTCAATCCAGCTCTCTTGCTAACATAATGTTCATTATTAAAAGCAAATAACAAAAAAGATTGAACCATATTATCATGTAGTTGTCTTACTTATCTTCCTTTTGCGTTACGAAAATATTTATCTTTAACATGGTATTTGAAGATACCTCTACATGGTGTTTCTATTTGCTTTTGATTTTAAATGCCCTCCTTAGAAAAGAACTTCTTTTCCTTTCTATAAAATACAGAGCAAAAGCATATTGTTCAAGATGTTTATAAATTCCTAAACAGAGAGGTTACAGTGGGGAAGCCTGCCAAAACCTTCAGTATAAAAGCACTACTAGGCCCTGCTATAACATGTCTGATGCACTAGCATAGAGAGCACCAGAGAAAAGCTCTAAAATCCGTTGGTTTGTTTGTGTTTTTTTTTTTAAACTGAATATGCTTCGTAAGCAGAAGCATTAAAAATAATTTTTAAAAAAGCATTGAATAGATTGATTTGAATAGAAATGATATGTGGTATTTTTAGTTACACTGCAAATGTGCCGTGCTGTATAATGGAAATATTGGGCACCTACTTTAGCATTTACTGCATTGCAGTCAGACCCATCCTGACAGGGTTTATCTGTTATCTCATTCAATTCCCTCAGAAAAATGAAATTATGTATTTCTCTTTGTGCTCTTGAAGCAGCAAATTTGCTAGGTCTGTTGTGTTTTTTGATACTGGGTTTACAGACTTTTCCTTCTTTTCTCTGCAAGCTTATCAACATATGTAAATCAGTATTTATTTATTTATTTCTAACAAACTTTTCCTGCCCTAGCTCTTAAAATTCTACAGTCCAGACAGGTAATTCTGAATGTGGCTGTATTTTCTTTTGGTAGGTCATGGTGGAGTAACACAGGGAGGAGATGATATTCACAATACAGCATGTTAGAATACTTAGTGCTTATTCCTATAGCACTAGAATGGAATTCTTACCAATATACAACATATTTTTATAGCAGTGTAATTAATTTTCTCAAGGGGTCAGGGGCTTTTTTCACTCTGTGGTAAAGTATGCTAAGTCTTTGTGAGTTAATTAAAAATCTTATCTGTTAATTATCTACAGTGTGTGCAAAATAGCTGTTCATGTAAGTTCTAAAGCTAGGAATTTTTTTTATCACTGACATCTCACTGGCTAAGTTAGAAAAATGTGCGAATATCCTAAATGTTGCTTTACAACTTTAATTGGAAGGCATTAAATTGTGATTAGTGTCAGTCATCATGACTGTATTATAAACATAAAATTCATTGTGACTGACATAGGGACTAAGTACGAAACATAAGGAATGCCATTATTATTTAATGAATCTCACTTATATACATACCAGTAATAATATTATTACCATTTTTGGTAGTAATATACCATGTCGTAGTTATATACCATTTTTGGTCAGGGTCTGGGAAGATTAAAATCATCCTAATTCTATGATGTTTACTTGCAATAATACTGTTATCAGTGCTTCAAAGGATTAACTCTAAGCTGGATTTTTGTAAGTATAAGTTCAGAATGATTAACATTTTTTGTTCTCATGCTGTAAGTAAATGTAAATATCTTGGTATTGTTTAAAACCACTAACTACTACTGCCTTTAGTGAGGGGAATATTTTTCAGATGCAACAGTCACCATTTAATTTTGATTCATGCCACAACTCACTCACGTGTGTGTCTGTTCCTAGGGGTATTTTTGTGGGTGGGGGGAGGATGTTTTGAGGGGATTGGGGTTTTTTATTGGTTTGTTGGGTTTGGTTTGGTTTTGTTTTGTTTTCCAAAAAGAAGTGAGACATATAATAACCTCTGAATCTCTGGTGTTCTTTGTAAGAGTTATTCTCTACTATTAGTTCCTGGTATGTGAAGCGATGGTGCATAGGTTCACAGGCAAGAAGATGAGGAGGATTTTAAAAAGGACCCTAAAAAATTATGCAGCACTTTTTATGTCATAAAGTAAAAAAACAAAAGAGAGCCAAATTAAGATTGTGGTAAAGATTTGGCAGGAACACTTTTAAAACTAATGCAAGTACTGAATGCATAAAATCAGTAATCAAATTGGGAGTCATATGTTGGAAGCAGCAAATGTGCTACATTATCTACAAAGATAACACACAGTGTTCATTTTTCTTAGTAGCTAATTTAACTACCAGGTTTTTATTGCTGCTTCTGCTCAGTCCTTCCATTATTAGCTGAAGTCGACATTTCCCACAAAAGTTCATCCTTGGTAGTAATAATTTGCTGCCATATAAAATAAATGACTTAACATAAAAGGTTTTACTGATTGCAGTGCCAGTTGGCACTTTCTTGTTCTCTGTTGAAATGAGCACAACACATTGTCTATTACAGCTGCACGACTACCCTGTGACCGCAGTGTGTTGCAAGTTTTAACATTATTGCTTCTGTATGTATTTTTCCCCCATAAATTATTCTTTGCAGAAGAATGTTAATTAGTAACTGATAGATATAAAGATTGCTAGGGACAGCCCATTAATTCCATTTACCTTAATGGCACTTAGATCTTAGCTTGCAGTACAGCTGTATTCAGACTGGATTATAAATGTAATTTTTTGCATCATTAACTACCCTGATTAATCTTAGACAGCAAAAGCATAATTATAGAAACATAGGGCTTGCAATGTGCCAGTTTAAAGTTGTAGCTTTGCTCTTTTATATTTACATCACTGTAAACAACATAGGTTTTGAAAATTTAGACTGGGAAACAGTTTTTCTCCCTTTCTTCATAATTAACTCATGTCTTGTACTAGTCATTTCTCATTTCTGCTTTTACTTGGGTTTTTTGAGGTTTTATTTTGTTTGTGGTTTGTTGCATTTTTTTAAGTGCCTTTTGTAACATGTTTTGCTTTTGACTGGTGCAATTACTGGATATTTGCATAGTAATTGACCACTGTTAGCAAAGCGTTCATTCTGCTCAAAGAGTATTAAGGGAAGCACATGTAGTCTGTGTCTGATTTCTGTGGAGGCTCCACGGAGGAGAAACTGACTGCCAGAAGGTGTCATTGTGATTTTCACATTATAGTCGTCATGAATGCCCTGGTTAGAAGTCTGACAAACAATTCACGGTGTCAGGCCAAACAAGAGTACAAATTCAGATACCAGCCTCAGACAGCAGCAGATTTGATGAGGCGCTGGTCTTCCAGAGAGCAGCCAGGAAATGGCATGTTCTACTTGAGTTCATGTTTAATGTTAGCAGTTGGGAAACCTGACCTGCCGGGTATCATAAAAGCTTTTGCCATGTGGGGTTTTTTGGCTTGTTTTTCTTTGTTTTTGATCAGCAAAAGGCGATGTAACCTTACATCGACTATGTGCCTTTGGTGTAGTATTGTCTTATCAATATAAAACTGATGTGACAAATCCCCACCCTGATAAGTGCAAAATGCTACTTAAAGTGTTAAACTTCCAGTTGCGATTAATAATGAGAAAGACAAGAAGTGACAGAAAGAAAGAGAGAATTAGCTCTGGTAATGCCATTTCAATAATCATAAATCTGAAAGGAAAACTAAAAGCAGTTACTTGAATGACAATGTTTCAGAAATGCCATTTGTAAACAGTTAATGGATGGTTCTCAGGAACATACTGGATTTTTCCGGATCAGTTGACGCTGCTGCATGCTGTGAATGTGCTGTGTGGCTCCTCACATAGAGTGTCAACTGAAGATTTTTTGAAGAGGGGGAAAAAAGAAGAAAAACTTCCCAAAGATTAATTCAAATTGGTGATTGCACAAATGCCTTCTTTAAGAACACAGATTTCTCATGTGTGGAAGGGTCTGAGCAGATACAAGTCCATTTCAATATAACAAACTACACTTGTTTTTAATTTTGTATTTGAGTCTCCTGACTTCCTCTTCTTTCAAGCTGTAGGCACAACCATTGCAAAGGCAATCTGCTACACAAATTACAAGATTACAATAAGTTCAGTTTTCTCAGTAGTGCCTGAAAAGGCAGCAGCACTTTTAAGAAGACACAGGAAAAGAAGAAGGGTAGAGGTTTGGAGCAGTGAAGTTTGCAGCTGCTCCTGAAGGAAAAGTATTTTTTTAGTTATCCTATCCCATAGCAGAACTGTGTGTGCCTGCAGCTGCTCCTGAGAGCTGCCAGGGTAAAAGCTTCCTCACACTAGGTCGGACTGTCTTTCGAAACAAGAACCAAAAGCCACGTGAAGTGTGGTGAGGGGTTGGCCAAGGGCGCTGCTCTGAGCTAGGAAGAAGGGGTTGGTGGAAGAAGCAGTGGGTTCAACTCCACATTCAGGCACAGACCTCCACGGTGACCTTGAACCATTACTTACTCTCAGTTCCTATCTGTAAGATGAGGATAATATTTCCTGGCCTTTTAAGTGTGTCACAAAGATCCTGGTCGTTAATGATTAATCCTGGCACATGAATGTGTGCAGTTACGAAAGTATTAAGATCTGGACATAATTGTCAAAGCTGAGATCCAAGGTCAAGGCTTGGTTTGAACTTGTTCCATCAGAGTGTCAAGATAAGCAGGAATAAATCCTGGTGGATAGCGTTCATCTCTAATATAACCAGTATAAAGCTAAAAGAGCTTTATAGTAGCAGGAGGAATTACATTTTCATTGGTGATGTTATTTTTATAATCACAGATAATTAAATGGGTAGAAAATAAAACCAGTTGTAGGGCTGAGAGCCTTCCAGGCATCTAAGAAGATAGAAGCAAACCCTCTGGGGTTTGCACGGCACTTTTGGTGTTGTCTTGGTTTTTTCAGAATTCTTTCATTAGTTGCTGCCATCTTATCAGGCCCCTCTTACTTATTCTGTGTTGTAGATATCTCCAGGGCAGAACTTTTACTATAAAAGCAGAGACAAGGCACCCATATGGTACCCAGAGGCACCAAATTATACGTAAAAAATGAATCCTTCAAAATAACCAGAGCTGGGCTGTTTGTGCATTGTGGACCTTCTTTTCTGAAAAGATATGCTAGCAGTGCAGATGTCTTTAAGTACTTGACTTGCAGGCAACAACCAGACAGTTCACAGGCAATACAATGGCCTGTCTTCACATCCATAGGTACTTGTGTGAGGTACTCCAGACGTAGATGTTTTTGAATCAATTATGCCTGTGCTGTCTAGTGCTAAGGCATAAGGCTGTGAATGAGAACAAGTGGATTTGCCAAAAGTTCTAGTACAGTTCAGTTTTCATATGTTAATTACCTGTCTGGAAGTGGTCTTTGTAAAGCACTGTGAAATACTCAGATGAGACTTTCTATTGTGTTTAAGTTCATAATATACATGAAATCCTTTTCAATCTGATTAATTCAAAATACTCAACAGCACCCTAGCTTCACTGAATGTTAAGCAATACTGCCCTTCTGGCTGGAGGTCAGCTGAGGAGATGGAAGAACTCTCGAGGCCACTTGTCTGCAGTAGCTCAGTGTGTGGCTGTTTCATCCCTTCCTTTTTGCCTAAATTCTGGTTCCCATCTGCATGTATTAGTTCATTTGGGGTTCCGCCCTGGAGGGATACAGAGCATCCCTTCTTACGCACTGGACTGTAGCCTGCACCACAGTCCTCACCTGGTCAACGAACCTCTGACTACCTTGCGTGTGTCAGGATCTCTACATTACCAATATAGTGGGAGCTGATTTGGGATAAGGGCATCCAGTTTGAGTTTGCTTGACCTAAAATCATGGGGAGACTAAAATCGACATGAAGTAACTTTAAACAATCAAAGAATTCAAGAAAAGAAGTGAACTAGGTCCTAGCCAAATCACTGCCGTGGTAGTGGTAAAGTGAATGAATTCCCCCTTCTCATATTGTCCTTTCACAATAGAAAAAACAAAAGTAACTGAAGTAGTCCCAGAAACTGAAGGCCCCTACTACCTCCACATTTTTGACTTTGTAGATATATTAATATTTATTTATGGTAGTGGACTCTGGAAGGGATGGAGATAGCTCTTTTAAGCCTGTTTTGAGATATCTTGAACTTGTGGGCTAGTATTTCTGTATGCACACAAGTAATAACAGGTTTTCTGTCCTTCCTTTGTTTTATTTAGTTCTGGTTTCATCTACAAAAGTCAGGGTCAGAATGGTACTTCCCTGGCAATACTTTTTTCTAAATTTTAATTTTGACATACCATTCAGATAAAACTTCAAAGCTGAAATTGCACAGAAACGTACGCTGTTAACTTTTCATCTTTTTCCAAATTATATTAAAACACGCTGAGAATTATTTAATGCATCACATTTCAGAGATGGGTAGGAAGGGATTAAAGCACTTCAAGTAGTGAATGAGCCATAACTATATTCTCCACAGCTGTTCAGTGCACTCAGGATCGCACTAATGATTCAGTCACTAAGACTGACAGGAGACTTGGAATGAACCTCAGTGGCAATCTGTAGAGAATTACTCCAAAAGTACAGTCACAATGTGGGTACCCAGTGCAGGTGTAAGTGTGTTCTTTTCATCAAAAGGGAATATAATTTTGGTTTTGTACCATGAAGAAAATGTGAGACCTTTCAACTGGTGGGGAGTTGAGTTGGTAGTGTAATAATCTCCATTTGTTCTAAATTATTTCTTTTCTGTCTTTTCCTACTTTCTGCATCCTGAAGAGTCTGAAACAGAAATCAGGTTGATCTTAATTTTTCAGTTACAAATACCTTATTAAAATGCAAGCCACCTTCTGACCACCTATTTCTCTCATATTCCTGGGATCTTGCTCAGCTTAGTACCAAATTCTAATGTTGTTTACGCATACGTAGTTACTAAGCACAGCAAGGTTTATTTTCATTATTATGTAAGCTCTCAAACTATATCAAGAGAACTTACTACCTTTTTTTTCCATTTTCCAATTTCATATTTCTCTCTCTCTTAGTGGAAGTGAGTTTCCTGAACACACAGTCTCATCCTGGTTCAAAAATTGAGGCAGGTTTTAGAGCTAATAATGTTATGGAGGAAGTAAGCAGGTTAATGACTTCTCCTATGGATCATAATCTATGAGCTGAGCAAAGTTAAAATATTTTTTGCATGCAAGGAGATATAATGCTCTTAGTGATCTGTATGAGTGCTAGGAATATAGCTGTGCACATTATTTACCCTCATACTTAACCATTACCTGTTATAAGGGTATATTCAGCTGCATGTGCAAACTATAGCGCTTCAGTTCCCATATGTGAAGAGTCTGGGGAACATTATTTTTCTGTGTTGACTGCTGGTGATGAAATTAATTTAAATAAAATTGTCTTGAATCTCAAGATGTGAGGCAGTATGATGACAGTTGGTCACATATAGTTTTATATCGTTGAATTTTCTTGAGAAGGACAGTAGAATATTTCTTCTGAGATAAGGGAGTGGAGATGTTTTATGTGCTTTTTTTCAGTGCTGACCTAAAAAAAAAAAAAAGAGAGAGAGAGAAAAAAAGCACCTGTGGTCAAATAATTATACCAGCAAATGTCTACACTTGCACCTGAAGTAAAATGCTTCTACCAGATTTTGAAGACAGACAGATATACATTTAAGACCTGGGAAAGAAATTCAATAATTTTCTAATTACTCTGTTGTAAAGGGTTGTCAGAGACCTAGTGGCTAAACAAGCAGAGCAGCTTTGGTAAATGTTTCAACTGAAATGTTGAAGTGTTCTACTCTGAAACAGTTATAAAAAGAGAATCTGAAAAATTTCTGTCTCTGCAAGATTTAACTGCTGTATTTTAGCCTCTGCTTCATGAAAATATTTGCTCACTCACACACCCCCCGCCAAAACCTGGGATAAAAATATTCTGTCCCCATAATATTTTTTCCTTTCATGGTGTGAGATATGGATTAAATGATGTCTTGGGATCCCTTTTAGTCTCTTATTCTCTGGTTCTACAAGTATGGCTTACGAATTGTAACTTCTCCCAGTGTTAAATCTTAATGCACTAAGACAGATTTTGAAATGTGTTGAAATGTTATAAAAGTATAGATTTGACAGAGTATTTTAATAACGTCTGAAGCATCCCTTGGACTTTTTCAGGTAAGAATGTATATTTTTAAACATTATAATTATACTCTACACCTTAGTTCTTAATGGTTTTTTTGCAGTCACCAGAATAAAAATTATAAAGGAGAAAAATTTTTCAAATAGGCCAAAAAAGCATAGCAGCATGATCAGGGAAGTTGCATTGCAGAATTATTTTCCGTCTCCTTAAACACATATATACACAGTCACTTCTCTGAAAAACATGTAGCAGTTTGTAGAGACCGCTTTGGACTCTCATACTTGTGAGCAATTCACTTGTAAGAGTGAATCAAGTGTCTCTCTGCCAGTTATGTCTGGCACACATCCTGCTTTTATTGTTGTTGTGACTAGAAAGACCCACTATTATTAAATACCAATTATAACATTTGGTCCAGTTTTCTGAAATTCATTCACATATGAATGATGCTATTGGGAATTTGTTGTGTAACCCTCATTATGCCTGCCAAGCTTTTGTTCCGAGCTCTTTTCTTAAGCACAAAACTTGAAAATGCCCTTAGCTTTTTTTTATGTGTTCTTTTCCTCATGAGCTTATTTTTGCTTTGTTCTTGGTTGAAGCTGAGAAAACAAATGGCATTTGTGAACCTTAGGTTTTTATCTTTATTGGTATCTTTAGAGAGAGTATAATATTTATCTCTTTTTTTTTTAAGCAGTTGTTTAATCATATTTTTACCGTCTGCCACTGCTCATTTAAGTGAGCATCTGAAAAGAAACAATCCACCCCTTCTTTCCACACCACTTTGATAATACCTACTAGAAGTGGAGTGAGTAATTCTCCCACTTTCAAGGTGGTCTGTTTCATGTTAGTCTGTTCTTATGCTGCAAATGTTGTATTGAGTATTGTCCACAGGGTAATTGAGCAATATGACAAACATGCCACATTTGGTTGCCTTTCATCTTCTCTCCAGGGAGAATCTTTTAGGTCTGTTAGAATTTTGTGTGTCCTTTGGATCAGCTGGGGAACAATCATGGTTTTGTAATTCAGAAGATTATTGTCCGTGGTATTCTTGCTCTGTTTGTTGAAGAAACTGGAAATATGTTTTGAATGAGATGCGACTGAAGAAAAAGAAAGGGCCATCCCATTCCAGAAAACCAATTGAATACCACCCTGGAGAGTTGTTCTGAGAGATGCAAGGCAAGTCACTTAACCCAAACTTTTCTCAGACAACTTTATGGATTGTGAGTCCAACTTGCAGTTGTAAGGCTGCGTTTAGTCTGTGTAGCACCTTCACAAATGAATCTGAAATCAGGAGCTGTGTGGTGAACATATGAAAGGCAATATAATATTAAGTACTATTAGATATATTAAATTGGGTAACTGGAACTAGCGTACACTTTTATTCTTCATTTCTGAGAAAATATCATCTTTTATCTAACAAAGAAGTTTTGAAAATAAATTAATTATACTTGTGAAGTACTCACATCCTGTGTCAATGAAGACTGTAGAAGAGCCAATGAATAGGCTGATAATTCCCATTGGGAGCGAAGTTTCAGATCTATACATTAAATGAGATTTTGGGCTATTCATTGAACCCCTTGGACAAAACACAACATTGAACAGTTGCTCATTAAGTGTACATTGTCCATCTTCTGAACAGAACAAAGCCAGAATCTTTCACAAAAAATATGTGAACATATTTCAAAAATGGAAATTTATAAAGGTGTTAAGTTAAGGCTTATAGGTGTTTCATGTTTTTAAGGGCTTGGTCTGCAACCTTAATGTTCTTTTAGCACTGTGTGTTTCTGTATTTAGCATACGTACACATACATACACAGATTTGTTCCAGTTTGACAGTCCTTCACATGTTGTTTGGTGTGTTTGATTAGTGTAATCACTGTGTGATTATTTCTCACTAGCCTTAGCATATGCAAATTCTTGTCTTTTGACTGACAACCATTATTAGACAATCAGAGTATAAGGATTTGCATAATCTCTATGTGGTTACAGTATTTCTGTGCAATACCACTGTGAATGCAAATCCTTTTGCTCTGACTTGTTTCTGTGTATTCAAGCAGTTTGCCAGAAATACTGCTGCTGTCTCAGCATCTCATTGCCAAGTGGAAAAATCTATAAGAAAAAAGTAACAAAGAAGCAAGCAAGAGAGAAATACTAGAGTCACATCAGAAAGGTGACTAGACAACTGCTACAATTAAATAGCTCCATTAAAAAAAAAAATCCTTACACTCATAAGATTTCAACAAAAGAATAAAAAGTTTACTTTGGGAATGCATTCTGAAGTACTATTCAAGTTACATAAATCAGTTACATTGTTTGCAAAGTGACTACAGTTTACTTTTTGATAGATACCACTTTTTTAAAGAAAAGTAGTTCTTCTGTAAATATTGCACATGATTGTAGTTGTTGCAGGTATTTTATATGAATTATTTTATATTTAACTAAGTTGAGTAATATTTCTGTTTAATGTACATGAAAAGCATCAGGTTAGTTCTATGCTGTTTCATTGATAAGAGCAGAAATGGTAGATACTAAGAAAAGATGTGTAATGCTGAGTTCAATTCACTGCATAATTATTCACCATAATTACTAGGGCAATACTGAATAAATTAGCTGTAAATGGATAAACTTTGCATGGTAGCACATCTAGAACATGTATTTTAACCATTTGACATCATATTGTTCTACTTGCACATGAAACCAAAATATTGTTGAACGTTCCTTTTTTTGTGTGTTTGATTATGCTTACTAAGCTCTTCCCACCACTCCTTTTGAATTGTGTTCTTTGGTTATTTTATAAGATTCTTATTCACAAATTAATGTGATGTTGGAAAAAAACCCTGAACTGCTAGCCCTGACAATGGAACGTATTTCTTATGGAAATGAGGAATGTCAAATATACTTAGGATCAAATCACTGAGCTGTTGTTGAACTGTTCTGTCTCTGACCTGGACACCAGTATATCAAGAATGTGTCAGGTAGATTGTAAGTTATAGGTCTGACACTTCTGGAAAGCATCAGACCTACTACACATGCTGCACAGATTTTTTTTTTAACATGCACAGTTAATAAATACTTTCAAGAGGTTGAGATGGATGTGCACACACAGAAATGAATGGCAATGTGTGACTCCCAGTAGTTCCAATACTTTCTGGAAGTTTTAGACCTGTTGCACATGCTTTGTCCAGCTGGAATGTGCAGCTCAGCAGATGCCAAGTATCTCCTGGAGAAGAAGGAGCTACCACTCAGATGAACAGTGCCCGTAATATGGGCACTCTACCCAGGCAATATAAGGCTGAATGTCCAGCAGTTCTCCAAAACATCAGTGTTTCTGCTTAACTAATAATATAACAATGTAATGTAATATAATATAATATTGCTGTGTCTGTACAATTGATCAGCATGATTGCAGGCGAAATGATTGTGAATTCTTGATGCTACTAAGATCAGAGAGGAACTGCTGAATTGGAAATAGTCAGATTATGCCCTGAGAAAATTTCTACCTCAAAAAGTCCCCCAGCTATAAATGACAGCAGCTTTACATGATTGAGGAGCTTTCCTATAGCTTTAGTAATTGCTCTTCTGTGTTCCTGCTAGTATGTCACAATTATAATGCAGTAGGCAGTTTTATGTTTGAACTGTTTGATGTTAAAACTGCATCCATCATGCAGTTTTAAAAAATGGATTAAGTTCACCAGTAGGTATAAACTGTGGACAATATGATAATATTTTGTTCTTTTTTTGCTTGGTAAGTCATTTTGTATGTCATTGGTACAGGATTTACACTGTTTCCAGTGCTCTTATTAGTTTCACCATTTGTTGGAATGTAAGAGAATGAATGAAAGGAGACCCCACTGAGTTATTTTTATTTCTTATCAATTTTACAATTAAGATGTTCACATAAGTCTCAACTCATATGTGGAAATATTAATACCTTGCCTGCAAGTATAATAATATTACAGTGTGCTTGTTTGACTTAATTTTTTTACTTACAATTAAATACATCTGTAGAAATGCAGACCTACGGTAAGAAACCGTTCTCAGAATATCATTCCTTTACTGTTATTTTCATTGTAACATTGCATTGTGTTAGCATCTGGATTTTAAGAAGTTCTGAGAGGTGTTGGTAGCTGTGTCGCTGAATTCACTTGTTCGAGTAATGGAGGTCAGTCTTTTGGTGGGTAATTTTTTTGTAAATTACCGCCAAAATGGTCTACAGCAATTTTTTCCTGAGAGCTTCAATGACCTGACATGTTTTTCTGCTCACTTAGTATAGGACCATAGTGATTTGAGTCAATCGTTTGCAGCTAATTTCTTTGTCTTTGAGGTAGAAATACTTTCTTACTTATTTGATTGCTTTAGGCCTACCATATGTTCTGAACAGGCTCTGGGCATCCACATTATCTTCATCCTTTGACCTGGATGCTTTTATTTATGTTATTGCAATTCCATTATTTACTGCCAACCTCAAGCATTTGAAATGCTCATGTCATGCGCCTTGGTTTTAATACATAATTGAAAAAAAAAAACAACCTTGCCCTTTGGTTTATATCCATTTGTGATTTGAGCCTTTATGGAGCAAACTTGCATGCTTTCCTTTGCTATTGGTTTGTTGTTGTCGTTTTTAACTTAGGCATACTCTTATGCCTCTGGGATAAGAAGTCACATAAAAAGGACTAATAAAAATTATATATATTAAAAATTTGTTGAAATTTAGGAAGAGCTATGTGTTTGAATTTCAGTTTCAGCATAAAAAAATTCTTCACAAAAAAAAAAAAGAAAAACATTTAGTAATTTTTTGTGGGAATTATGTAAAATTTACATTTCCAAAGGATCAAATTTTTCTGTAGGTAAAATTTACCAGCCCAGGTTCTGCCTTCTGCAGATATTTAATGAGATGGAGACTTGGCTACAGAAGGCCTTTAAGAATAGCAGCTATGGTGACTCTGGAAAAGTTGCCCAGGCAGGTAGGATAACATAGAATCTCCTGAGTCAAGTTCTTGGTGTTTTTGTGGTAGATATTTCATCCAGAAAAGTTCATGCAACAGCCACTCTTTCATCTGCAGTCCACAAAATAAAGAGCTCTTTCGTGCTCTATGATAAGCACAAGAACAAAGAAGAACACAGCTAAGGTCATTGGTCTGACAAGGTTGAATTTGAAACAAGCAAGCAAAACCAAGTGACAGCGGTAAGGTCAAAGCTAAGAAAATGGAGTAAGGGGCCAACTTCTGCCATGCCCTTGTTTAAGCCTGAATTTTGTTGAAGTATGGTAAGCCCCTGAAGATCTTGGGAAGGGAGTGCAGTATTTGATCAAAGAATGTAAATAATATCATGTTGCCACAAATTTCAGCTTGAATAATTAAAAAATAGATTATATTATTGCTGTGTATTTTATGTATTGAAAACAAAAATTAACTTAATGAAATATGAAACCTTTCATATTTATCATCATAGCCCAAACTAACAGTTACCTTGCAGTGAACCTTGAGCAATGTGCTATCCCTGGACTGACCACAAGGAAAAGTTGCACAGCCTGTGCTACGTAGTAAGAGATACCTGGTGCTGGATAGCAGAAAAGCGAAAGGTAGTGAACAAGTCAAACACAGGGCAGCTTGCCCATTGTGTGTTGTAACTTGCAGTACAAATAAGTTGGCGAGAGGAAGTAAACCTCTTGCAAACCTTGCTGTCCTGCACAGCTTTGACGGCTGAATCATAATCTTTCATGTGAATTGCAAACCTATCTGTCCTTCACTGTAAATGGGAGTAAATTAAATCAGTTGCATCTAAGAAATAAAATAAAAACCCAGCAATTGTAATATAGCACTAGTAACGAGTAAAAAGCAGATTTTATCAAGTCGTGGTAACTTTTATTTTGAAAGTAAATACCATTTACGTAAGTTGAAATACAATTTATATGTGTAATTAGTAGTAACATTCAGTGAGCCTAGAAGTGCTTGGAGATTCTGTTAAGTATCTCACCACTGGCTGATTATCTCAGCTACATGATATTATTTCCCTCTTTATACTTCCCTGCAATCCTTGCTTTCTATTTGCTGGCAATCAGCTGCCTCTCTTTGTTCCTCTGACTCTCAGCAGGGTTCCCTTCTGTCTTCCAGTATCTGTGAGATCTGAGTGCTTATCATGCTGCACCTCGGTATCCTGTTACCTCTCTCAAATTTCCTGCATAAAACTTCTGGAGGCTTATCTGGTGCTTTTGGATGTTTATTTGAAACTTATGGATTGGTGGTATTTCCCAAATGAAATCTCCAGGAAAAAACAATAATGTCAAATACCACTCCAGCATTCTGCCCCAACTTTATTAGAATCTGGGGTTAAGTTTTGAAGTTTAATTCTGCTTTGCAATATCAAAGAGCAATTGGCAGAGAATGGATTCTTACTTTGAAGCAGCTTTTCTTAATCAACTTGGAGGCTGTCCAGAACATTTCTTTGTTTAGAGCCACAAACACAAATCATCCAGTTCACAATAAGGCCATGTAGCTGCATATCTAGAAGTCTGCATCTTTAGAAAGAGAAAGGGAGGTGGGCAGATAGATTTCTGTATCAGCAGATAAACAAGGAAAGAAACCCCACATTTTTCCATGAGACCAAAATAAAATTAAATACAAAATAGACCAACTATTCCACACATTCATGATTTTTCTCAGTTCAGAAAAATTATTTGTCTCGTTCTCAATATGTGAGCATCGGTTCCCCCAGAAATCCAATCTAGAGCTAGAATTCTTACTGTGAAGACAGCTAAATCCAACTCAAAAAATTAGTTGTTCCATCTTATGAACCATGGTGGTACCTTTCATATAACACTTAGAGAGCTGCTTTGTTGGCTTTCTTAACTTACTGCACTTGTGAGATAATGTGAGAGAGTTTAACATGTTAACACCGAAGGCTAAACTAATAGTATCCCACAACTATGGTGAATGTGAAGGCAAACAGTTACACTGGATCAAAGAATGCACAATTTCTCGTTACCATGTGCCAACTTATTCATATACCTGAGCTTGAGGTTTCCCTAAGTATTTTAGACCTGCAGTGGTCAAAGGAACAGCTTTCTCCAAACTTCAGCAGCAATGAAATAGCATGAATTAAGACCAGGTTATGCTTTAGTGTTGAAAATCGCAGGATACAGGTCTATTGGTTCTGCTGGCATAAGAAGTCACCTCCTGGGTAGTGGAGCAGTTGAAAAAAGAAGAGCTGTTACTCTCTATTTACTTTTCTATGTGGTGGTGTTCTTTCTGGTCTATACAACAGTATTTTTGGACCGTGGGCTTTTTCAAGATCGTGTTAGTGAGTAAAATGAGTGCAGAAAGTCTTACACAGCATGCTGTAGTGTTTCAGAGCTTGATAGGCTCCGACCTTAGCCATCAGTGTTATTTTGGGGTTATGTTACAGTGGCATCCCTAGTTTCTAGGTGGGATTGGTGTTCTTTCATGCTGGTGGCTGCACAAATGTATGAGGTATTTCACTTTCACATCAAAGTGAAGAGGATGTTCAGACTGAGCATTTCTTCCAAACCTTTCTCTAAAGCTCTGCCATTTTCCTTGTTCCTTTTTTTTTTTACAAATCTGAATTTCTTTTCAACAGGAATTAGTTTAATGACCTATTTCATATTTGACACTGAACAGCTGTCAGGTGATGCAAAATTTCTGTAGTGATCTGTTCTGGATTCACTGCAATAGAGGCCATGACTGTCTACCATTACAGATTCCATGAATAATTGATTACTCTAAGGAAAAGCTCTGATTCTTTATTTATCAAATAACCCTTTGCTAACAGACTAGAAAAAAGTGAATCATGGGGACACGAGCATAGAAAAAGGTTTTTTTTTCTCAAGACACATACAAATTATGCTGTGTGAATACTGGTTATCATCAGAGTTAGACAATTAGTTGTATTTGCATCACCAAAATCTGTGAATTTTAACAATACAGTTTAAAGATAAAAACTATCAGTGGCTTTACCAAATTGCTGTAAAGCTATTACTAGATTTTAGAAATAGCTGACAAATGTTTCTTGTGAAAAAGAAATATAAATAATTTTGACCAATGAATTTAGGGAAGTTAATTTCAGGCCTCCAGGTAAAAAAGTCTCTTGAGTAGCTGTTGTGAAATTCTCTGCCAAAATGGTACATTTTTTTATGGGACCCTGACTTGCAGACACTGCCAGATCAGCATTCTGGTAGAGGTTAGTTCAGAATAATGCTTTTCATGAAAGTCGAAATTCATCCTTAAAGTAGAGTTTATTCAAAATACTTTCTTCTAAATGGCTGTGAAAATAATCTTTTGAGGATTTGGATTTTTCATAGGTTGTGTAGAAGTTGTTTTATGGAAAAGATTAATGTATTGGTTCATGGGAAATTATTATTTTTTTCATAATACTGAGCTATGGTATGTTATTCTGGAATTATTTGTGTATAATATTCCTTCACATTTCCATTGATCCTTTCTTAGTAATTTTATTTTAAATATTCTTGTTTCATTTGGTGAGATAGCTTTTCTATGATATAAAAAACATAAATTGGTGTTTTGATAGGTAAACTTGTTCAGCATTTACAGCTTTTAACTTTCTTCAGTAAAGGGAGATTGGTGCATATAGAATTGAACTAAGGATATGTATTTCAAGATAGCTAATGACACTTTTCTTTGTTCCTTTCTGTATTACCTCTTTGTAAAACTGCATGAAGAAGAAATACTCATTTTCAAAGAAAAATAATAGTTTTCTGTAGTGTGGGGTACGGTATGGCAAGATGCAGAGTCTGTTTTAAGACTATAGATAACAGCATAGAGTGAACAGCAAAAGCTTTTATTTTTCTTTTTCTTCTCTCTTTACAGATGGACCCAATTCAAAAAGCTGTAATAAATCATACATTTGGGGTTCCTCTTCCTCATCGAAGAAAGCAAATCATATCATGCAACATTTGCCAGCTGAGATTTAATTCTGATGTAAGTCGAGCATTTTGTATCAGATTAGAAATATGTACTTCACTTCTAGGATGTGCCATAATTTGCATAAATTGAACCTAAATGAAACATTGTGATTTCAGTTTGTGGCTCAGCAGATGAAAAGGCTGTAGGATGCTTCAAATAAACACAATTATTTGGTAGTGTTCATACACCCGGCCAGATTTTCCCTGCGGATATATCCCTGCAAGCTCATCAACTTCAGTTGTGCTGCACAGAGTGTAAATAGGAAAATGGATTGATCCATTACTGCTAATAAGGCTGAAATATTTGCTGGGTCCTAATTCTTCTACCAGTCCTGGTTATGCCTTCCTTTTCAGCCTGTAAATGTTATAAGGCATTCAGATATATTTATAGTCCTAGTGGATCTACCTTCCTTTTTCTACCCTTACAACAACATATCTATCTAGCCAGAATTGTGTTTTAATGTTACTGTCCTGTCAGTACAATCTTTTTTTTTTTAAAAAAAAAGGCAGGTGGGTTTTTTTGTCAGTTGGCTCCTACCTTACGTCCTCTCACTCCAACAATGAAGTAGAGCAAGCTGAACTGAAGATGGTCTCTAACACACAGAGGAAACCCGTCCCCCATAATTACCCCAAGCTGTGCTGTGGTGCTCCTTGCCAAGGAATACCTGTTCTGTCACAGAAAAGCCTCTTAGAATTTAACTCCTTTATTTCCTTCTCAGGGATCATTGTGTGTGCAGACAAAACCTGACATAATACAATATATTTTCTTCTGCTATTCTAGTCTCTCCAGGAATTTTCTTGACATGGGCATTGCTGGTGGAAATTTATTTTCCCCTGCCAAATGTCTTTCATTTACCACCTGTTTTACTAATTTAAATATGGAAGTTACTTCTGTCAGAATAAAAATGTTTTAAGTTAGAGTGAGGTCTGACCCAAAAACATCCATGAGGTTCCTTCCTTATGCTATTCATGTTTGAATAAGTGGAATAATTCTTGTGTGCTGCTGCTTCTTTCTAGGCAGCTATTTATGTACAGTTTGTACCTATTTTTAGTTTATCAATTATTTATCAAAGCCATGAACTTGTCAAAAACTTAAATTGAACCTTGAAGCCTTCTTTTAAGGATTGCCACCCAGGGATGAAAATAATGTTGCTTTCTTCATTCCCCTCAGCTTTTTATTCCTTAGAAATAATTTTAACAAGATCTCAGTCTCAATTTCCAGACCAGTCAGCATCATGTACTTACTTTCACTGATGAGATTTTCTAGTTCATGGACTGAATGGACACCTTCCTCTTATAACATTGACATCATTCTCAAACAGTGGTGCAAGGAAGGGTAATACATTCTCTGGAGCTGTCGTGTCCCTCACAGGTAAAAATTGAACAGTCAAATTAGGCTCTTCCATTTAGAAGCCAGATGCTAGAATTAGTACTGTGGATACCAAACCATTCATGGGGAGGGGACAATGGAGACTTCTGGGCCACAGTAGATCCCACTGACTGGGCAGCCCAGCTCATTACTCATAATTTTCAGCTTTGTCTTAGGAAAAAGCATGTCACGCTGAATCATGCATAGTATATAACTGCAAGAGACATCAAACACTTTGGTGTTACATACCAAAGTGGAACACCTCCTTTCAAAGAGGGTATACCATTTGTTAGTCTGCAAAAAGATCCAGACAGAATAGAGGATGAACACATCATTAAAATGACTTAGTCATTAGTAGATACCCAACTGGGATTGATACATGGAGTGAAAAATTTTCCAGCTGACAGGAGCTAGGCATTTTCCAGAATAAAATGTTTGAATGAAAATTCTTCTACACAGAAGCAAACAAGATATCAGTAGACACTGATACTTCTTACTTAGAGGACTGGTATGCTCCCATACTGTTCCTTTTCTGCTGCTCTTAGAAAGAATTCCAAAGAAGAGAGCGGGAAGAAGCAGTGGCCATTTTCAGAGTCATCTACAGTGTCCAAAAAAATGGCTTCAGAAGAAATCTATTCATTTATACTGTTCACAGCAAACTCTTGGAAGAAAAGCTGTTAAGCAGATATTTAGCTGTCCCTTCACACTTTCAAGTGATAAGAGACTTGAACTCCAAATTGCCAACACTGTTCAGTGGAAGATTGTTCTAATGCTCCCCTCTCTCAAAGTTGATCAATATCACTATCTTTAAGGAATGCGGAGACCTTCTTGCTGAGTATCTTTCACTTTCCACTTTTAATATTCACCTAATTTTTAAAGCAACGCCAGTGTTGCTGATTGATGTAGAGATTATGATCCAAATGCTGCCCAGTGATTAACCTGGGACGATCTCTCTCCCCCTTTTCCCTACTATACAGAAGAGATTGTGGATGTTTTTTTGATGGTCTCTTCTCATTCCAATGCATATAGTTATTACTGCTGAAAATCACAAAGTGCTCTGCTGAGGCGTTTCAAGAAATAATAAGTAGTCAGAGTTCCACTGCAGTTTAGAAATGCTTTTCTGCAATGTGAGGGGAATAGGCAGAGCTAAGTTCCTCAGTTGCTTGGGTACATTCGAATGTCCATCAGTTTTTGAAGCAAAAATGTGCTAACCTAAAGATTTAATGTTGAAACTTAAAGGAAAGATTGCTTTGAAGAAAAAGAGCTATTAGCTATCATTTTTTGGTAACTCTACTATATGAATGTCAAGCACACACATTGTAATTTTTTCTCTTACTATTATGAAAAAGTTTTCATTTACTGAATATTCCTACCTTTCATTTTCATCATATTTTGTTGAACATGATTTAAAGCCGTAACAACAACAAATAGCTTTTCTGTTCAGAAACCTAGGGCTTTGTGGCTGTTCTACCAATATGTCTTTATTTTTAGATGCTGGAGATAGGATTTATCGGAGAGTAATGAATAGAAATTCCATTTACCTACTGCACAACAGTATTATGAAAATGTTTACAATAAAACTGGTCTGCGAGATTTTTCATTTTTGCAGAGAATAC